>NC_092858.1:51511199-51587474 GCF_032062135.1 Pyxicephalus adspersus | reverse complement strand
CTGCAGCCAGGAGGAGAGGAGAGAAGAAGCACGCAGCATCGCGGGATCGGGTGAGTATGATATTTTAATTATTTTTAAAAACTGTGTTCGCTGTATAAGACGCACCCACTTTTCCCCCCAGTCTTGGGGAAGAAAAAGTGCGTCTTATACACCAAAAAATACGGTAGTTAATTTTAGGACCTTGGCACTTTGTTATGTTGGAACAAAGGCATCTGGTTCCGAAATGGTTAATTTATTTTAGACCAAGTGTTGGGTATGGGAAAGTACGATCTCAAGCACTACCCGAGTTTACTTCAAACCTCTCCTATGGTTTACTTTTACATGGTTTCTATAGCAGGAAGCGGCTCTATTACTTCTGCAACATCCTCACCAGGTTTGTAAAAGTCTTTACGAGAAAGCTGCTGAGAGTAGGACCCCAGAACCACATCACCCAAGAGCCGTTTCCGAAAACATAAAATATAGGTAAGTTCTGTATTTAGCAAGCTACATTGTTTTTCTGGAAAAAAAAGTTATGTTTGCAATTAAATTGGAGGAGTGGAGATTGGAATTCATCAAGTCAAAAATACAGTAATTACATTGGAAAAGAAGCGGTAGATATTTTACTTTAGGAAGATTACCTTAGTTCTCAACAATGATATATACTTTAAATTTTCTAAGAATACAATTTTGCTGGAAAAATTGTAAACCACCATCAATCAATGGAGTATATTGAATCCAACATTAACTGCAGAAGCCAACTATAAAGGTCAGTATACTGTATATAAGAATACACCAATCAATACAGCACACAATCTTGCTGAAGTAGCTAAAATGACAATTCTACATTTATCTCACATAAAGTCAGCGGTGGGAAAATAGATTATTCTAAACATTTTTTTTTTAATTTTCTATTTCTACATCTAAAAGGTGTCTCTGAACAAAGAATAAATATTTGCAATATCCATATGTCCCAATATTCCTTAAACCAGCGAGCTGCAGCAGGAATTCGTCTGGCAAGATAGCTTTTTTTAAGCTAAACACTAATGTTTTTGCCCTAAACTATGCCAAAATCTGCATGCTGAACAACTCCCCAACCCCTCTTGCAAAACATTTTTGTTTTAAATTGGCATTTAAAGCTTCCTGCTAAGGTAGAAAGAGATATGGAATATTATAGATGCACAAAATGCCAGTCTCATAAATATTCAAATGAAGAAAACAAAAAATGGGGGTTTAAAAGCTTCCCTCTTAAAGTAAGACTTTTTATGGTGGCAAATACAAATATTTACTGAAATACCATAATAAAGTTAAAATTTTATATATACTAGTGAGCAAGAAGATCAAGACCAGAACTGCTAAAGTATGGGAACATACACTACAAAGCTACAGTAAAAACGGAAATACCAATAGCAATGAACCTAAAAATCAAAATGTGTGCTGGATTGCACAACATGATTTGTAAAAATCAGCACTTATGCATAATACATTTCAAATGATGGGTTCAAGATGACTGTTGGTGAGCCTTGATGGGTGTTGACTATGAAATGCTTCTGAAAACAAAATTAGCAAGATGATTCCAGCTGGAGGTCGGAACTAAGCAACCAGAAAGAGATAAGATCTCTGTGAGCAGAAATGGCACTTCATACCAGTTGTTGGGTATCGGGGGTGTGTATTGAGAAATCTATCATAGGGACGTCTCCAAATATCCTGCCAGGTGTGTAAACATCGTTGTTAGCAGATGACACCCAAAGGAGCCAAAACCAGCTGGTCAGCCTAGTCAGATGACTTCCCCCAATACCACAATGACACCTACTGGAGAATATCAGCGGGCACCTGCGAGCAGTGTATTTCCGGAACTGGGAGGACACCTGAGTAAGGGGTGGATGAATAGGTGAGGCTGAGTGTGGCCAGGGGTCCTGGAGATGTATAAGAAAGGACAACAGCTGCAAATCGTTCTCCTATACCTCTGATACCTCCTATTACCTTTCTCTTACTCCCTCTTTTCTCTCTCCAATCTTCTTGGAACCCAGCCAAGGTGCAGGATACAGAAGACGGGCTCTTTGCGTAAAGTATAATTTTACTTTGTCTAAGTGATCATTGTTTAGCTTATTTGGAATAATTGTTGATTACTTGTCAGCTTTTTTCTCTATTAATAAATCTCTTGTTTTTTGAGATCTGTGTGATTGTGTGAAGCTAATGTGCAAAACATTAAAAAGGAAAAAAAACACACAAACAGATTTTAACTTAAGATAATCACCCTAAAAAAAAGTTTATACACACTTGACCCTCCTGTACTAAAATTGCTTTGTTTAATTTCACAGCACAAAATGAACTTTTCATGAGTCATTAACAACACTTTGCTTGCCCCTCCAACCACAATTGTTAAAGAGAAGCACAGAAATAAACTGATGTCATTGGGTCTAAAATAAAGTAAGTTAAAAAAATGGATTTAAAAAAAAAATGAGGACAGATGTTTGTCCCAACATAATTTTAGGCAGTGTGGCATCAGTTACTCTATAAAATCCTCAATGCAAGTGAATTACAAACAAAGCAAAAAAAAAAAAAAACTTTATGGAGCCCAGACATTCATTAACTTCTGGAGCAAGCTGTGCTTTAATATGCAAAAGAACCAACTGCAGAGTGTGTCTTGGTCAATAAAGCTTTACAAGATGCTACAGATCAGCTTAGCTCTAAATCTCAACCCACAACCTTTGTTTAGCAAAAGATTTCTTCTGCAAGTCATGCAAACAGCTCCCCATCAAGCCTCTGTCCTGCACATGAGCGAGCAGGGAAGCCCCATTCGTATCTAGGAGTCATCCGTACGTTAGATATCCTGAACTCGGGCACTACCTGTATTAGTTATATATTAGATATATTATGTGAAGGGGTCTTGTGAGCTTCAAAATGTTTAATAGTCTTGTGAAATGAGGGTAAAAGAAAGCAAAGATAGTTAGTTGGTACCAATATTCAAGGTGCCTCTCTCACCCACCTTAATAGAGGAAAAAAATAAATAATATAGATGAGGAGAAACAAATATTGAGAATTTTTTTAAAAAAATGCTATTTGCAGTTTTAGTAATCATACTGTTTAAAAGCAATATTATTAATAATAATAAAAACAAACTACCAATTGATAAATCATCTTCTCACTGCAAAAAAATAAAAAGATGTCACCAATAGTAATAAAATATATATATATTATTTTTTTTTTTAAACACATAGACAATGCTACTTAGCAATAGTACTAAAAAGAAACATTATTTTAACTTGTGACATCTGCAGTAATCTATTCAATGACCACTTTTAATTTTTTTTTCACAAAGAATGAAATTTTAATCTAGACCTTTCTTGGCATTTGGCTGTGGGGACAGGATATAAAGCACCAGAGTGTTCTTGCATTAAACCCCTACTGTCTCTATCACATCAATTAGCTAAAAGCAAGTTACAAATTGTGTTTAGCCACTTAGAATGTCAGAGACTTGCAGGCAGCTGCCAGGTCTACTCAGATGTCCCGCAGTGTCTTCGGTCCCACAAACTAAAACAGACGGCACACTATTAATATTTAGGACTAAGAGAAAATGTCTCTGGCTATCCATTAGGGGAGTATCTTCTTGTTAGATCTAAAACATTAACCTTTTACTGCTTATGGTCGATGTATGAAAGCAAATGGCTGAGACATTGAATGTGCAGCAAATAAAAGGCTTTTCTGTGGTGTTGAGACGTTTGACAAAAGGTAAAATGAGAAATCTTCTACAATGTATTCTCCGAGGTGAACTTATGACTTGCATTGAGCCAATTAGGATTAACAAAAATATTACACTTCAATTATGGAAAAACTGGTTACTTATACTAGTCCATGATACTTTACATGAGAGAAAAAAAATTAATTTAGGGGTTTCCACCAGAACAGAGATTTAGGAGAAATCTTCTAGAAACAGTGCAGGGTTAGGTTTATGGATTAGGGCTGGAGGACATGTGTCAATGCGATTTAAGTTGCTTTAACAGGTTTTGCTTTCCCAAACAAGTCTATGCAAAACCTAAATAAAACAGGTCAAATACAAGTCATTAGAAGGCTAACTGCACAAATCAAATACCTAATGGCCTCAGAATCTTCTGTCAGCGATATCCTCTTAGTCACACACCTTTTCCATTTACTGGACTGGAAGTGAAGGGGAAAAGTTTTTGCTTTAGTTTATGCTTTGCAGACAACCCTGTATACTTCTGGTTGGTTGGGGGGAGAGATATACAGCAGGAAGGAAAGTGCTGAAAAAGCTTGTCCAACCCGAAGTCAACAAAAAAAACTTGCCTCAAAAAATATATTTTTATGATGTATATATCAATACAGCCCTGTATTACATTTTTGTCTTTTACATCCTACAGCTTGATGATTTTTAAATGAACATAAAGCTATTTTTTATTTATTTATTTGGTTGGAAATCTGCTTTAAATTGATTTTCTGACTTAAAGGTTTTCTAACTGACTGATGGCAGCCACCAACAGACTTGTGCATGCAAAAATAATATCTCATAAAAATAAAACACTCTTTTGTACAAACTCGTGTTCTAGAAAATAATGTTGCACTGAGGGAATAGGACAGGTATTTATTTTTCATTTATTGCACGCAAATTTAAGTTGTCAAACAAAGCCTGGTGGTCATTAAAATGATTAATAATGTTTTTGCTGCCCTTGACATGGAA
Organism: Pyxicephalus adspersus; assembly: GCF_032062135.1. Taxonomy (NCBI): domain Eukaryota; kingdom Metazoa; phylum Chordata; class Amphibia; order Anura; family Pyxicephalidae; genus Pyxicephalus; species Pyxicephalus adspersus. The sequence goes on along the minus strand of NC_092858.1, from coordinate 51,582,802 downwards.
TGGTTGTGGAAATGCCAATTTACACAGGTAAACTTAATGAATACTGATTATATAATGGCTGAACGAGAGGGGTTACCCTTATGCAAATGTGTGAAAACAAGAAATATGACAAAGAACCAGTTCTCGTGTTAATCAAGGAAGTAAGGCAAGACAAGCTTCTTATAAACATTTACATCTACATATTTCATTTTCTTGTTTTCACATTTCATATAAGGCTTAATATTCAACACTCTGTTCTCCCCTTCCAAGTAAAGCTTTCTTTTAGGTTACAGATTTCAGTTAAGAAAAAACACGGTTACTGCACAAGTTTCTTTTTAGCACCTTTGTAGAGTTTTTATTAAATGACTTTTAATAAAGAATAATAAGCAGGGGGATACAATACAAATTATATAGCCTGTAATAGGCACATCTGTAGTATGTCTGCAGAAATCACAATATTATACAGAAAGAAAAGTTCAGGGGTTGCTTTTTACTTTCACCTTTGTTCTGCAATAAAAATCAAAGGTTTTGATTCTATTTTGTCTCTAGAGAGAGGTGAGCTCTGAGCACTGTGTGTGCCGAAACCCTGTATACAGTGAGGTCCATAAATATTTGGACAGAGACAACTTTTTTTTTTTTTAGTTTTGGTTCTGTACATTACCACAATTAATTTTAAATGAAACAACTCAGATGCAGTTGAACTGTCGACTTTCAGCTTTACTTCAATGGGTTGAACAAAAAAGATTGCATAAAAATGTGAGGAACTAAAGCCTTTTTTTAACACAATCACTTCATTTCAGGAGCTCAAAAGTAATTGGACAATTGATTCAAAGGCTATTTCATGGGCTGGTGTGGGCAATTCCTTTGTTATGTCATTATCAATTAAGCAGATAGGCCTAAAAGGCCTGGAGTTGATTTGGGGGGGGTGCTTGTATGTGGAAGATTTCGCTGTGAACAGAAAACATGCGGTCAAAGGAGCTCTCCGTTCAGGTGAAACAAGCCATCCTTAAGCTGTAAAACAGAAAAAACCCATCCAAGAAATTGCTACAATATTAGGAGTGGCAAAATCTACAGTTTGGTACATCATGAGAAAGAAACAAAGCACTGGAAGTCAGCAACGCCAAAAGATCTGGACGTCCATGGAAGACAACAGTGGTGGATGATCAGAGAATCATTTCCATGGTGAAGAGAAACCCTTCACAACAACCAACCAAGTGAACAACACTCTGAAGTAGGCGTAACGATATCCAAGTCTACCATAAAGAGAAGAATGCATGAAAGTAAATACAGAGGGTGCACTGCAAGGTGCAAGCCACTCATAAGCCTCGAGAACAGAAAGGCTAAATTGGACTTTGCTAAAAAAAAAACATCTAAAAAACCCAGCACAGTTTTGGAAAAACATTCTTTGGACAGATGAAACCAAGATCAACCTTTACCAGAATGATGGCAAGAAAAAAGTATGGAGAAGGAGTGGAACAGCTCATGATCCAAAGCATACCGCATCATCTGTAAAACATGGCGGAGGCAGTGTGATGGCTTGGGCGTGCATGGCTGCCAGTGGCACTGGGACACTAGTGTTTATCCATGATGTGACACAGGACAGAAGCAGCCAAATGAATTCTGAGGTGTTCAGAGACATACTGTCTGCTCAAATCCAGCTAAATGCAGTCACATTGATTGGGAGGCGTTTCATAATACAGATGGACAATGACCCAAAACATACAGCCAAAGCAACCCAGGAGTTTATTAAAGCAAAGAAGTGGAATATTCTTGAAAGGCCAAGTCAGTCACCTGTTTTGAACCCAATTGAGCATGCATTTCACTTGTTGAAGACTAAACTTCAGACAGAAAGGCCCACAAACAAACAGCCACTGAAAGCCGCTGCAGTAAATGCCTGGCAGAGCATTAAAAGGAGGAAACCCAGCATCTGGTGATGTCCATGAGTTCAAGACTATAGGCTGTCATTGCCAGCAAAGGGTTTTCAACCAAATATTAGAAATGAACATTTTATTTTCAGGTTTTTAATTTGTCCAATTACTTTTGAGCCCCCGGAAATGAAGTGATTGTGTAAAGGAAAGGCTTTAGTTCCGCACATTTTTATGCAATCTTTTTGTTCAACGCACTGAATTAAAGCTGAAAGTCTGCAGTTCAACTGCATCTGAGTTGTTTCATTTAAAATTATTGTGGTAATGTACAAAACCAAAATTAGAAAAAAATGTTGTCTCTATCCAAATATTTATGGACCTAACTGTACAACAGATCAGAATTGCTTCAACCAAGTCAAAATGTATTTCACTGCAAGTATAGGATACAACTATATCAAAATCCTTTTTAGTTCATTGTAAACTGCTGCATGTCCAAGTCCTTAATTAGAAGTCCCTTCATAGAATTACAGTGCAGTTAGTTAAAAAAAAATCCTTCAAAGAGGTGCTTAGGACACAACCGCTGGGTATAAAAGTCGTCTTCAGCCATACAGTTAATTGGTTTATGCTTCACATAATACTGATCTGAATGTCCAATGCAGGGTTGAGGCTATACGACCCCATTGATTTTACTTGCTTGCTTTGTATTATACCACATAGGAGAGCACTAAGGGCCCCAATTACACTTTAATGTGAGTTAATCTTCATTATTATGGACAAAAGCATGGAGTATATTGAAAAATATGTAATGACAAGAATTCCCATTTTTAATAGCACCCCAACATGTACACTACCTCCCAGGTAGTGGAAATGCACAATGAAATTTGAATATATTTAAAAATATGAAATGCCTTGTGGTGCCAAATAAAACAATAAACTATGAGAATATCAAGGGCACATTCAAATAAATGAGAGTCAAGATTGAAATCTGTGTAAACTGTGAAGTACAAGCTTAAGTTCATTTTATCCAGGAATGCAAGGAATGGTGGCAACCTAAAAGTGAGATCCCTAAAAGTAAATATGGGGCAGAAAAGCAGAAGTTTTCCTTTATTAACAGCCTATAAAGCTGCTCCTATTCCTTTTTGTTCCCCCCAACTACTCTGATTACACCTAAGACCCACAGTGTTGTTATACTGGGTTAGGGAGAGAATATTCAACCCCCAATAAAGTACAAGTTTAGAGTTTACACAGAATGCTTTATCTTAGCTCCTGCTAGTCGATGGAACAAAGAGGTACTGAAGGAAATGTAAGTAATAGTGGATGTCATTCATTCTTGTAAAGTCAACTTGTTGCTTTGCATCACAAGGACTACTTGTGGAGAATAGAGAGCTAGACACTTCTGGTCATTGGTTGCCAATAACAAGTTTATACAGGGACTCCCTACAACCTAAAATAATAAAAGAAAAAAATTGAATTTACAATCAGCCAATATATATGAATAACACCGAATAGAATAGAAAATAGAATCTTAAGTATAAGCAAAACGATAACTACTAACAAATATGGCAGAGGCATTTGTCTCTTCAGTAACAAAAGAACTGCCAAAGTATTACTACAATTTATGAAAGCTGTACCATTAAACATAAAAAAATGAGTATAAATATTTGCTACTACTTCTAGCTAGGCAACAAAGCTTTTTCTGCTGAACTTATAAAGTCGGTGACGTTATCCTTTAGGACTTTAACAACATACAGTTAAACCAAAATCACAGTTTTCAGGGATACTAGAAACATCAGGCATTTTTCTTACACAGGGGTATTTCCGTAGCATGAAGCATAGCAGTATGCCTAAATATAGCTTCTTTTAAATCATTGTGCAGCAGTTACAGTGGTCTCCTGAGAAGCCTCTTGCTGCTCCACACATAGGGACCAATTTGTAGAGTGCATCTATACACCTGTATACACAGAAACTCAACTTCAGACCTAGCAACTTCACCTACTTTAATATACTACATTATAGTGATAAATTATTCAGAATTAGAGAAGAATGTATAATGTTACACTCTCTTCATGGAATAAACCTAATCTGACATTTAAAAAAAATTACACTCAACCCATCAATAGATCAATCACACATTACTTTTACATATTTCAGACAACACCACTCAATACATTACAATGTCATGGTAATACACTGTGACCCCTGAAAGTGAGTTGTAGCAAGTTGTGCAGAAGTTGTGCTAAAAACATTCAACCCCCAAAAAATGATTGGTACTCTTTACATATCAAATCTATTAACCAGGTGTTTGAAACTGCCATAGAAATATGATGGTAACATGAAAAGATTTTTAAACATTTCCTGAGGAAACTAAAATATTTTAGCATTTTAGACAAGGTCATGGAATACGTCCACCTCTGTTATATATGAAAATGTTCCACTTTAAAAGCATTGTAAAAAAAAAAACAAAACTGGGAGTACAGAGAGAACATTAAGTGCAATATAGTGGATACTGAATAAAAGCTTCATAGAAGTCATTCTTTCATTCACTACTTTTAAATAAATTGTGGGCATCCACACTGTGGAAGAAAATTAAACAGAGGGTGGTAATTTTGAAAAGAAAATAGAACTGGCCTCCTGCCTTTACATAAGAGCTGTCACATTTAGAAAGCTGATCCAAGCTGAGATTTTTTTTTTTTACTATTCCTGCAATCCCTGAACACATTTTTCACAATATATGTAGTTTAAAGCATAACTCCACCCCACTGTATATTTGATAATAAGAATATAATTTAAAACATATTGAAAAGGATGAAACTGCAGATGAAAACTGTTCATGCTTTATTCATTGCTAAGGGGAAAGCATTTACTTCAATGGTTATCTAAGTAAAAGTGTATACAATGCTGATGAATACAGTTCTCCTGCACTAATAAGCAACATTTTCTGTTATAACAAACGTATAGGTAAAACATGAAAAGCATATTAGAAACAGGTAAAACAAAATTCTATTTACATCACCCAATATTCTGGGTCCCCAAGCAAAGTCTAATAATCTCAATATATTGTGAGAGAAGCAGGATTTGAGTTGGAAGCTGAGAGGAAAACTTCTGTCAGGATTCCTGGTTGGTCTGGCCTAAAGGTTCTTATACCTGTCTAGTATACATAAGCCCGTGAGTTTGAGGCTGTCCATTAACACGAACAATGTAAATTTTGGCTGAGTAATATCTGGCATTTCTTTACAAAAGTTAATTGTTAATAATCAGCATTTCTCCTGTCCCCAGTCACGGAGAGGTAGTGGTAGGGTCAGCACGTGCAGAACAGGAAAAACCCTGACTATTACATAGCAACAATATCCTGCTAAATTATGAATGACTGTACTTTCAGCAAATGAGCAGCTAAACTTATCTAATAAATGTAGTCTAAAATTGTTCTAAAATACCCCCAGCCAGACTTTATTACAACAACCACAGGCAAATGAGACAAAACCACCAACCATTACACCTAAGGAAATGATGCAGTCTGTGCTAGGTAATCCCCTTACATAATGTGGAGAATAAATGACTGAAAGAAAAGCAAATAGCTAAAAGAGGATTGCCATAGATGGCACAGAGTAGTAGGAGGGGGCTTTATGATGCTTATAATAGATGAGAAATAAAATGAAAGGAGCTCAGGTTACCTGCTGCAGATTCTAATGCTTCTTGTGAGGAAGGCAGAGTGTGCAGAGAATCATTTATAAAAAAAAAAAAAAAAACCCTTTTATTAGGTATTCAGCAACATGGGCCCTATTGGCAGTGCAGAAAATCGGACTCAAAGGATGGCCACCTTTACAATTCCCTGTCTTCCTAGTCACAATATTTTTCCTGAGTCTACAGCTTTCAATAAAAGTAAAATATCGTTCCGCTGTTTTTTTTCTAATACAGCGATTCAAACAGGTTGAACTTGATGACCAACTACCATTGTATGGAATATTTTTGTCACTGCTCATGTTTTAGTAAAGGTTCCTTGGACCTGAAAAATATTTAAGGGGTCCCTGTGGGGTAAAAAAAAAAAAAAAAGTTGAGAAAGGCTGGTTAAATTTTTCAGAAGATAAATCAAACATTATAGGGAAGGTTTACAAACTTTTTTTCATTTGTTTGTCACAGATCTGACAAATTAGTTTAAATAAAAGTATTGTGAAGATGGAGAATAATGCATAGAGTTAAATATTAGAAGAAATCATTGGCCTGCGTGGAAGGCAATGTGCACAGTATGAATGATAATATGTAAACCCTTTTATCACGTTAAGTTTTAAAATGCAATCACATAATTATTAGCCACCAGGCTCAATGCACAACTACTAGAACAAGATATGTTGTCCTTAAATGCTTTGCTAAGGGCCAACTAGGTACATAATGTTAAAGAAATCAGCTCTATGATTGATGCAGGTAATAACTGAAATTTAATAAATATGACCAAGCAGTATTTAATTATTCTCCAAGACTTCCCATCAGCCAGCACCACTAATTAGAAATGAATGTTTATTTCCTTACTATTTTTCTCTCTATAGTTTAGAGCAAAAAAAAGTGTAAGATGACACCAGAAATAAAAAGGCAGGCACCATCAATATGTAAATCCCAATTTAAGAAAGGTAAATAGCCGTCCTATCCACACTTGCCCTTCATTATTGGTCATTGAAATGTTGCATAACAACTTTCCCTCTTGGGAGCTGTACTCAGGATAGCCTCCAGCAAATAAGTGGTACAGCTTTACCCATAAGATGTGAAAAGAACCTGCCAGAGAAAAGTTTAGAACCTTTGTCAGGTTTTATTGCTGATCACTAAACATTGGGGTTATTTTCCACTGACTTATTTAAATGTCACCAAAACACAAAGTGAGCAGAATCTCTCAAACAGAACATTTTTAAAGTACAAAGGGGAAAGAAAGAATCTTTTTTAGCTCATTCCAGTCCAGCAAAAATAAGGATTATCACCTTTACTCTTTCTATCCAAAATGTACAAGCAAATAAAAAGACTTGCCTTAATTTCTGAAACCCATAATTCTTTTTTTAACTGATTTTTTTTTTTTCGAGGACATAACATATAAAGCTCAAAATCCACAGATCTGTTTCCACCGGCAGTTCTTAAAACTAAAAAAAAACAACTATTGCTATACTCATGTGATTTACAGTGTTGTCCCCTGAAGAGTTTTGCCCGTTTACTAATCCTGTCCATCGCCTTGTCCAAGCTCACCGATGCCACAAGTCATTCAACCCATGTCCAGTCTCTCAGGCTGTAAATTAATTCTTCTATTTGATTATTTGCCTTTTGAAATGTGGGGGTAAAGCAGCTTTTGAATGGATTTGGATCTTGCACATATTCAACACATTTTGTTTCTGTAAAACCTGTTACTCTGCAATAATGTAGAACACTGGGAAAGAAGAGCCGATCAAGATACAGAAGGTGTCATTAGTAATATTAATATTAAAAAAACAGCTGGTCAGAAACGTATCATATGATACAGGTCCATTTACTCACTAAATAGTAGAACTAGCACTTACACATCCCTTGACATCTCTGGCAGCATGCTAAACTAAATACATAACTCTGATATAGCCAGCAATACGACTGCCATTAATGGATTATCTAAAAGATGGGCAGCCTTACTGAATAAGAAAACATGAGATGTAACTTCATCTACACAATAAAATGACAAAAGGTGCTGATTTAGATGGGCCCAGTTTTCAGGTGTGCAAAACCCACATGCAGCTGCTGTAAAGAATATTTGGGCATCTTTAGGATAAACTTTATATCTGCTATCACCTTTGGGGGTTACTTGTAGTCAATTTAAAGCCCACTACCATCTAACAATTTAAAGGCCCATTTACATACATGTGCTGCAGTAAAAAAATAGTTAACGCACGTTCCCCCAGCACATTGATTACGTTGGTGCAATATAATCTTATATGGGCCCCAAACTAAATACATTGCAGTGCAACACACCATTTGCACACTGCTGGACAGATTTTGGGACTTTTGTTCTGCATTAGAAAGCCAAGTCAAACAAATGGATTGGGCTAACACGCAGCACAGAGTAAAAGGTGACAACAATATGTGCCCGTACATTTTGTTTTGGCTAGAACAGGGAAGGGCTGGAATTTTTGTCAGGCTTTCAATTCTTTATACCTTCCTGTTAGAAGTATTTTATTTCCTATAGAATTTTAGTTGTCTGTATTGCTTTTTGTTCCTCCTGTTCTGTCCATTTCATCACCTAAACATACATTTAGGGGAAATCTCTCCTTAGAGAGGTTTTAAACCTTCGTTGTTCTACTAGAAAATGCCTTTTTCAGTTGTTAATACTTGTTGGTGTTCTCAATTAAAGAGTTTCTATCAACCACCAAAAATGGCATAGGCATCACTAAAAAAAAAAATCTAATTATTTAGTGGGATATGGACTTTAATCCACATGAACAATTGCAGTAAACTGTATGAGAACGCTGAATAAATTGGATGTTAAAGAAGATGACATGGTAAAAACGATAGTTGAAGCATTCTATTATCTAAAACCAATAGTAATTTCACAGGCATTTGGTAAAAGGCGTAGTGGAAGTGTTATATAAAACCATACTGATTATCTAACAAGGACAAGCTCTGCTATCAGTATTCTAAACAATTTCATAACATGTTAATCTGGAAATTGATTTGTGTAGGAAGATATGGCAGATAATGGATCAAACCAGTTGTCACATTCAAATATGTATTGTTTGTCTCAAGGGTGAAAACCTTTAAAGTTAGCAGTGTTCAAATAGATGTAAAAGTACTTCGGCTTTTTAACAGCACTGGGTTTTGTTCAGTTTTACCTCCTGTTAAGTGTACTTATTGTTGTTGCAATATAGGCCCTTTTGTCCTTCAACCAAAAACAAGACCACAATTTCATCTCTAAACCCCGGAAGCATTAAAACAGTTCATTTAAATGGCTTCTGTACCGCTTTTCAACGATATGTTGTGTTAATGTCTTTTCAAGGTTACAAAGCAAATCTAGTACACCAAAGTTATAAAGGTGACTTTAAATATTGCGAATCTTTAAAGGAACCTCTAAATGAGCCTTTTCTGGCATAGGACAGGCCCTCGAATAACATATACACCTGAGGCATACAAAAGCAACTAGTAAAAATTATATTTCTATCCAGTTACATAACAAATACATTGCTCTTGCAACTATACCAGAGACAGAAAACTTTTAGACATGAAACTTTTGGAATCTATCTTCTACTAGCCAGACATCAGTAAATTGTATTCTGATTTCTGCGTATAGATCAATGCATTTATGAAACAAGTAGATTTAAAAAAAAAATATCCAACACCTTCTCTGCTCTCACAGTTTCAAGAATGTTACAACAGTTTTCATTTCCTCTATCAGCTCTAAAATATCAAGCTGCCTATTTTGCATACCATGTCACAAGGTAACAACATCTGAATAGTCACCTTTGAAATAAAAATGCAGGGAAATCTTTAGACCAATGGTTAAATTATAAGTAAGATATAATTTAAAAGATCATTGTTCATCTCATACAAGTAATCAAATCATATGTTCCATTTAGAGCCATCCAGGTTCTTTTGGTAACTGCCTGTTCACTTGTGTGTTTAGAGCCCTACCTATATTTTATTCTAGCAGACCACAGAGCTGAAATACCTTACAACTTCTGACAGCAGATGACCTCGTTAATTTAGCTTATCCTGATCCTAAAATGTAATGACAGAGTATTTCTGTTTAACCCAAAGATAGAGGTGTAAGGTGAACATCATGTAAAACCACAAATTATTTAAAAACCTGACAGGTAAAAGCTCATTTGAAAATTTCCGAGCATCAATATGCATATTATAGCACTTTACCATTAAAATGTGACCTGATGGTCAAGTTGCGTGGACTACAATACCATTACATATATTTGCTAGTAGTTACCGAGTCTTGTGACAGTCTTCATATACAAATGCTTCACCGTTATAAACTTTCCACAAAACCAGGTTACAGTACTACAGCTTGCCTCAAAACCTATAAGCTGATTGGAAAGGAAACCTTCCCCAAGAGATCTGATTGTGATACAATTCATCAGCAGGAGGCTGGTTGGAAAAATAATATGACCATTTTCAAATCCCAGACTGCAAGTAAATGAAAAACCAGAGTTAAACATTTTTTATCCCAGCTAAACAGGAATGATTAGGACAGATAGGAACGCTGTACATACAGGTGCCATATTTAGGTAAACAATGCACTAATGTGTGTTAATTTTAACCACTGTGTTCATTTATTTTACAATATGCAGCTACTTTTTTTCAGTTTAACCTAGAACACTCTGTGATGATGTGTGAATTGTACTTGGCTATAAAAGAACCACATATCATTATTACCCATTATACTCCTACCTTAAGATTGGATGTGGCATGCTTTCCTTTAATCAGATACTACATTTATACAGTGGCAATTTCTCATTTATAACTGCAGATGTCACAGGATGTTTTATAGGCTCCCTTACATAAACAGCCAAGAAAAGAACACTTCATGAAAATGTGAAAAGTTCCTAAGACTCAAATGAATATAGCACATGCTTGTTCCATAACAAGCTTTAGCGCAGATATGATTTACCAACCCTGAAAAAAGAACAATTTAGATAAATTATTTGTAATATATACTCTGAATCTCCTATAAAATCTAAATTTCATCCATTTATAATCTGATTTATGTACTAGTGTGGTAGAAATCTGTAACTTTCCTTATGAATCGACAAATCCCATGTGTAAGTTAACCAATGTGGAGCTAAATACGAACAGGGTTTTCAAATGCATGCTGATTAGATCCCCTTTTTTATTTTTATTTTTTAAAACAAAGCTAAGTCAGTAGCCAGTCAGCTAGATCACTACTACCGATTGCTATAGTTTATTTTACAATAGAAATAAGTAGGACGAAGTACATAATGTAATTAGGAGAATTTAGAACTATTGGGCCACTTCAATCTACTTCAAATGCTTCACTCTTTTACCCTACAACCCTAGAAATACAAGAAAGCACACTGAATGCATAACCTTGTCACATTTAGTCCATAAGAACATAGCCTGACAAAATTTTAACTTCACTTTATTTAATAATTTTTTTCCTTTTATCCCCAAGCAATGTAGAAAATACATTGCAAATATATAATAAAATGAACAGCCATTCACAACTACAAGTCTAAAAATGCTGCACATAGTGCTGAATACCATAGTACATCCCTTTTACACCTGAATGTTGCAACAATTTGGCCAAACTTGTTTTAAGGGGATTCCCCCCTTTAATTCTATCAGTAACACAAGATCTTCTAAACTATCAGATTATGGATCCTTCTTGAACTGGCAGCATATGAACAGAAGAGTGGCTTTTAACTAACTTCAGCACATACAAATTAATGAGAAGGAAATATGCAGAATCCCTGCTTTACTGTGAATTAATGTCTCTGTTTCTTACTAATCAAAAGCAAGGAGAATAAAAGGTCTGCTTTAGAGGCTCATTGATAACACTAGGAGAGGAAGCATTCTCCATCCCACAGTGTCGCTCTGAGTTCTGATTAGAGCACTGATGCAGTCTGTGAAAAATCAGCCCCGCTGTTTTATTCATGCTACATGCACGGCTGTTTATGTGCTTAACACCGCAGCAGACATTGATGTGAATCTAAAAAGTGGAACCGATAATTGAATCGTCCCAGAAACTCTTGCTGTTCGGCAGTGTTAACAGCTATGCAAACCAGGTCTGTGACACTGAAAATTACTTCCATCCTTCCACTTCCAACAGCTCTGATGCATTCTGTTTCCTCAAAAGTCATACAGTTTATAAAAAAAATATTTTCAAGTTTATTTTTTTGCCGATTACCAGCAAACAATAGCTCACAAGTACATTCCAGCAACAGTAAACAATTGGCTAGGTTATGCACAGGCTTTTCACGCCATGTTTTCAAACCTTTAACAAGATAAAGATTTTTTTTCTTCTAGCAACACAGTTGTGCTCATCATGTTTAAATTAAGGCCACTTGGGGAAAAATTGAGCGACATGGGACTTTCAGCAGATGGAGAGAACAATATCTTAAAGACGGAAAGTGTGATAGCAAAATCAAAAGAACGGGAGAAGGCAAAATGAACTGTCAAGCTATTTGAAGTGTAAGAATGTTGGTTTAATAGCAGAGAAAGGATATTGAAAGATGAAGAATGAAAGTTCGAAGTACATGAAGTACAACACAAAGAGGAATACCAAGCCCATTACTGCATGCCTGCAAATCCTAAAAAAAGTGCCAAACTTACTTTAAAAGAGACAGATAAAAAGAACATTACCATCACTTCAAATGCCCTGGGCTTCACATTTTACTATGAAGAATATTAATTCTCCACTATTTATTACAGGCAAACCATCTGCAGTCTCCAGTTGATGAGAACAATACACATTAGACATTCATAACATTTTTTTATTGCAATAGCCATAATAATAGGCTGAAAAAGCATTTCTTTCTGACAAAAAGTTGATGTTTAATTTTATCTGGTTCTGCAATAAATGTTCAAGAACTTTCTATCAGATTGCGTGAGAAATACATAACTGGATCTCTTTGCTACACAGGAGAAACATCAAATAAAATAAATCAAGATAAAAATGTAGAAAAATGTGTATATAAAAGTATGAACTTATTAGAGCAAAATAATGGAAAATGTAATCTTACATTATTCTTTTAGTCCCAAGAGGGGGAAAAAAAACATTATTTCTATAAAAGTCATAAATTTTAGAATTTACATAGGTACCCAAAACAATGTCCTTTCAGAGATCAAGGTGTTTTACGTGACTTACAGCGCCACTCTGATTTAAAAAAATGTTTTACATAAATATAATTTGAAAAAAGCTCCTGTCACTTTTAACAAGCAAAACCTATAGTAGTATAATACCTAAAATGTTGCTTACAATGATAGTGCCTGCTGAAAATGTAATACAGTATTGCAAGGCTGGAGAGAATACACTTTTATCAGTAAAGCTAAGTGATCCAGTGAACCTGGAATGGATCTGGTCCAGGATTCAAAACATTTGCTAGCAAATAACTTTTGGAAGAAATCAATTCCAGGTTTGCTGGATCACCCAAATTCACTGATGAAAGTGTATCCTCTTCAGCCTTGGAGAGCTTTAATAAATCAGGCCCAAAGTATGCATTTCTATATTTCTCAATATTAATGTTGTTGTTAATGTGCCTCCTTTAGCATTTAATACTGATGCTTTTTCTACATTTCAGCTCTGTATGTACCTGTTTGCCAGGTTATAAAGAACCTGGGGAAATCTAAAAATGGGGATGATATTCTTTGGGCCTGTGTCAGCAGGATTTTGTTCTCATCAAGCAAGTTTTGCTTTCCCATACAAGTCTATAAGAATGCAAGTCCAACTCAAAGAAAATCAAATGCAGGTTATTAGAAGTTCAAATGAACCAGTCAATTAATTCTGATGATGCCAAAAACATTAGACTGACGTCAGACTGATCCACTGACACAAGGTAAAAAAACGTCAACACAGGCCTTATACGGTATTTATTACATCCCAGAACAAAAATCACAGGTCACATTTATTCCATCATTTGGAACTTCTGAATGCATTGCCAATTATAAGATTATTAAAAACGGTTAAAAACATATATTAATGCTCTAATATAGTCCCATGCTTCATGAACACTTTATTACTGTATATAATATGGAACCAGTTTAAAGGGAAATATATAAGAAATGCCATCTTCTCATCTTTTTCTAAAGTTTATTCCTTATACTGTTTTCCTCCAATACATGGCCACTTTGTTCTCATTCAAGTGCCCATAGCACCACCCAGTCACAAGCCTCCACACACTATCTCAGAAGTCTCTGCTCACCTAGCTATAAGACATTCCTATGAACCCACTCACATCATTCAGGCAGCCCAGGACTTCATAGGAGTTGTGGTCAAACTAGGTGCCGTTTGTAGCTCCTGTTTCTCCCACTGTCATGTAAAAACAGATTTCAAAATAAGATTTCAGCATTTTGATGAAGAAACATGCACTTTTTTAAAGTTTTGCAGACATATACATGAAAATAAGTGCTATTCGTCTTCAGTATATGACCACAATGTATGTAAGTACTATTGCCAATGAAGCTTGTATACAGTCTTTTAACTAACAAACTGAATTAAAAAGCCCAACACCAAATTAACTTTCTCATCGCAGTCTACCTAGGTAAATATTGTCTAGCTGCCTTATAACAAAATCTAAGGAGGATAGCATGCTAATTTCAGACCTGTGGTTGGCCAAGGGCTCAACCATACGCCCAACCTCTTCCAATGAACTGAATGAGGAGCTGGGAACCACTTTGCGCAGGCAGCTGAAGTGCAGTTGTGATGGATTGTGTGAAAAAAATTGTGTGATTGCTTGAAGAGAACCACTTCCAATGAATGCAACTGCCTTCAACCGCAGTATACAGTGGTTGAAAAGCAGTTGCTTTCTTTTACACTTCAACTTCCTTAAAAAATAACTGCAGAAAACCTCAACCTTACTCAACTGCATACCAAAAAGGTTGAGATTGAACTACTGCTAATACAACTGCACCGTTAAACTACACAGTATTGAAGAGGGGCGGCTAGGGTCAGCTGGTCACAACCACAAATCTGAAAGCAAACATTTTATTTTATAGAATAATAGAAAATGGTTACAAACATTGTTACCCTAAGGCTTTAAACAAGACAGCTTCCCATTAGGATCTATATAATGAAAGAATTTGCTTGCACAGTACAATGTGGCTGTAAATGAAAACACAATAAAAAAGGAACAGTGACCACAGCAGTGTAAAAAGTTTATCCGCTAACAAGCTTTCAATTATTACAGTACTTGGCAGTAATACCAACCACATGATTAGACACCAGCCATCAGTCTGAAACCTGAGGCAACAGCTCCATCACAGGAATAGATACATTGGAGAATGATGCTAAGGTAAGGGAGTAATGTTAATAAACTGGACCTACAAAACATTAGAATACAAATTGTGGATGACTCCTGCAGTATCTGCATCAAAACAAAAGTTGTGCAAAGCCTTACAGTTTGTTTTCTTTAAAAATCAAAGCAGAAAGTAGCAATCAGAGAAGAAAGCTGACGTTCTGTAAGCATGCTGTAGATTGGACTCATGCTTTATGAGTGGAAGCTGTGATCTAAGCCAGCGATCTGCAACCTTTTTGGTCCCACAAACCACTAAAATGACCGCGCATGCGCGGGGAGCCGGTTGTCAATCAAAGCGGAGGAACCACCCCATAGTGACGTCATAACCCACCAACTCTGCCATCGCAGATCTGAGCCTGTGATGGGAGAGTGGGCGGGTTGTATCGTCCCCCTGGCGGGGTCCTCCTCCTGATCCCACTCGGGGGTGCACTGGCCAGAGCCACGGACCACCAAAATTTTCTTACGGACCATGTGTTTTCTGCTGGGTATGTGGCTGCTTTTGAAAGAAAACAATCTGTAAGACACAGCTTATATGGACTTGAGAATTGAATTCAAGCTCCTGTGCTTTGCCTTAAAATCCCTCCACAGTTCTTGTCCCACTTACCTTTCTGACCTGGTAGAATACTACTCCGCTAGCAGCTCTCTTCACTCATCCAATGACCTACTAATGACTTCCTCACTCATAACTTCATCACACGCACAGCTACAGGACTTTTCTAGAGCTGCCCCAATTCTCTGGAATAGTCTTCCTCGTCCTATTTGGCTTCCTCTTACTTTCTTTTCATTTAAAAGATAACTCAAAACACGCTTTTTCAGACTTGCCTACCCATCTTCTTCTGTCGCTTATAACCGTCACTACTTCCCACCACTACATATCTCCCCTCCTATTGTGTGTTACTTCCCCCACCTCCTAGATTGTAAGCTCTTTGGAGCAGGGTCCTCTCCTCCTCCTGTGTCGCTGTCTGTATCTCTTTGTGTTATTTGCAAACCCTATTTAATGTACAGTGCTGGATATTATGTTGGATTTATATAAATCCTGTTTATTATTAATAAAAAAATAAAACTGAATGTTGAACTGGGCTTTTACATCTTGCATACTGACTCAAGAAACTTCATTCTCTACCCCCGCTAATAGTGTGCAAATTGCTAACTTGTAAGTTATGAGAGAAACACAAACTTTTATCACATATTTGCAAAGCAAACAGTTACTGTGTGACAAGAACATTGGAGAGGACATGACAGAGGTCATCACTGCCAACTTGTTTCTGAAGATTCTAATTCTAAGATGCCAACCCCTTTTGTTTCAATAGGCTAAGCCAGAGTACATAGGACTTCTGACTTTACTCATCTCTCCACATGTTATAGCTCAGTGGTCTTTGTTAAACTTAGAAAATTAGCATTAATAAATATGGTCAGCTTTGCATACACAACCTGTATTTCCAAACACAGATCCTTGCGTCACAACCCAAATCCATCCTTTTATTGCACAGCAACAGCATGAAACTGTAAGTGGAAGCTGACATTTCAATCTGTCAATATTTTAACACTTACAGACTAAACTTGAACATCACAGAGGGAAAGCAGCATTTGATGATAGGTAGGTGGGGAGCCCCCTCCATGATGGTAACATGTCACATGGGCACATACTCCTCTTACAGACTTCTTTTTCCTCCTCAATCTGAATAGTTCTTTGTTCCCTCCAGGTCTCAGATCAGCCACTTGGTTTTTAGAGGGGAGTACAGACCAGACTGTGACTATTTGGTCGTAGATTGTGCAGTCAAACATTCTGAGCTTAGAATCTTTTCTACTCTACTCATACAATGCAGTCTGATACAGCAGGGGCCGCCAACAAATCATTTTCCTTAGGTTGTCATGCTAATGAGGTGTAAAACTCAGCCACTACATTTTTAACAAATATATTATCACTCGGGGGGTCTCTGTGCGTCTCTAAGCAATGCATGGTGATCAAAACCACCCTAGGTAACATTACCTTGTGATGATTGAAATACCTGAAAGTCAATTAAAGAAAGGATACAGCCAGAGAGGAAAGGGTTAGATAGTACTGGGTGTCCTTCTGTTAGGCAGGCCCTCTTACTAGCTGTAGTTTCTAATGCAAAATGTGAGGAGCTCACAGAGTGCAGGGAAATCAAAGTCTAATTAAAAGCAACCTGGGCTCACCATTAAACTTTACCGAAACTGAAATACCCGCAGACCCGGCCCTGCACCCATACTCGTAGGGTTCACTGAGACTTTCCACAATGATGGCGGGAAATGATAAAACAGGCTGATGTGGACAGATCCCCAATAATGGAGGAATATTGTTTACTTTTATTACTGATATGAGAACAGAAGGTAACAAGGGCTGTGTGTGCAGGACATGATTAGTTCCCATGCACACAGTCCCCTCATAGGTCACACTTGTCCAGGTCTGCTCCTCCCCTCACACACATATATGGCATGGACTGTACACAAACAGCTGCATATGTGTACAGGAGGCCGCATCTTACCATCCTTCCTCCTCACAGAGGGAAGCACATGTCACTTCTGCCATGGTATGCCGCTCGCCTCACTACAAATACTTCTGACCGGTCACACAACAGATTCACCAACTCCGCTCATTAAACTCTTCATTAATAACTGGTTGTCCGGCTTCACTGACACCTCATCTGCTCGCGCACGACGCCAGCTTATGACACTAACTACAACAATAGGTGACAAACTCTAGAAGCCAATAGGAGCTCATCGGCTTCAAAACAACTAGCCAACCAGAGTAGTACTGTTGACGCTATAAAAGCGACGGCGAGGTGAGGAAGTCGGTATCGCCATGACATGTAAGGGAAAAGTAGCCAGGAATGTAGAAAGTCAGAGGAAGGATATATCACGATTTAGTAGCACATGTAACTGTTCAAAGGCGATATAGTGAAAGCGGAGTTGGAAATCAACCTAACTAGGTTTCATAGAGTGACATGGTATTTGTCTTTAAGGATGTATATTTAGAATGCATTCCTTCTGTCGTTTTTTGTTCTTTATTTAGAGGTTTCACTTTTGCTAATGTTTATAAAGTGTAAATGCTGTGTGAGCTTTCAATGCACTGTAACCCATCACATTTAAACTTAAGACAAAGAGCTAAATGATGCAATTAAAATACATAATTTAGAACTATTTTACTTGAGGAAAAGATTTTTATTATTGTCCAGTACCAACATTTACACAGCTCGGCCATGCAACAGTTCCAATTTTTCTTCCGGTCATTCTGTTTTCTCTTCCTATCTGCATGCTCTGCTTTACAGGGGCTCGAAAAGGCTGATAAAACCATTCATTTAAGCTCCTGTGCTTTGCTTTGAAATCCCTCCACAATTATTGTCCCACTTACATTTTTGACCTGGTAAAAAAAAAATACACCCCCCAGCTGCTCTCTCTGCTCCTCCAATGACTTACTAATGACTTCCTCACTCATAACCTCATAACCTCATCACATGCACGTCTCCAAGACTTCTCTAGAGCTGCCCCGACTCTCTGGAATGGTCTTCCTCGTACAATTTGGCTGGCTCCTGCCTTCTGCTCATTTAGAGCGCTCAAAAGCCATTTTATAAAACTTGCCTACCTGTCTTTTGAAACCATCACTACTTCCCACCACCACATATCTCCCCCTCCTATTGTGTGGTAATTCCCCCCACCTACTAGATTGTAAGCTCTTCGGGGCAGGGTCCTCTCCACCCCTCCTGTGTCACTGTCTGTATCTGTCTTTTGCAACCCCTATTTAATGTACAACGCTGCATAATATGTTGGTGCTATATAGATCCTTTTTAATAAAAATTTTGAATAAATAAAAAAACAACGAATCCCATTTTTTCATTCAACAACTCACACTTTCAACAAACACACACTTCAACAGTACTTCAACAGTAAACTACTTGAGAAGGGATTTTTGTGGGACATAATAAAAATATTACAAATTCATTTTATTAAAGTTAAAAAAAAAACATTTAGATAAAGAATATAAATTCACAAAGTCAGTGTAATAATGATGGTACATTTATTATTTACCCCAAATTGGGGGAAAATTTTAATTTACAAAAAAATCTTGCTCCCACTGAACGCATTTCGCAGGTAATGCAAATGCTTTTTCAAGAGTTCAGGGGTTAGGAATACTTTTAGCTTCCTCTGGCCACACAGAATAAGCACAAATATAAAAATACTCTTGTCTCACCAAGACTTTCTCAACCTTAACAAGGTGGGAATATCACCAAGGAACTCATGGGTGCAGCAGCCAAAAATTGCAATAAGATTGATGGTGGATAATCACACTTTTAGTACCTTTCATGATTGCTGGGTTCCAATAAGGAGACATGTTCCTAAAGCTGTAATTCCTGTAATTGGCAAAGAGTGCTGTGAGCTGTTATGTGGCACCCGTTCACCCGGCATCCCACGTTATTCTGCTGATTCAGATTGAACCGGCCCAGTCTGTATCAGCAGAATAAGGTGGGACGCAATATATATATTTTTTGTTCTTGGGTATAGCCACACTTTAAGCAATATAGTTTGGTCACCAATACGACACATGACCTGCTGTTTGGATGATTAGGGAGAAACACAACATATATGAGATCATCATTCAGTGTACTCTGCCTTTTCCTCCTGAAAAAAAAACTCCCAGAACACTGCAATACGATTGTATGTGGTTGGTTCGCAGTATTATTTTTTGCTGCTGTGGAGGAAAAAGTAAGCAGCTGGTAAAATCTGGAAATTTGCTGTCTCTTATAGTATTTATTTAGTGAGTTTACGCCTTTAAAAGCAAGTAAACAGCACATTACTTAAAGAGGAACTAAACTGAAAACTGGCAAAAAAAAAAATTACACTTACCTTCAATCCTGCTGGGCAATCTGATCCATTAAGGTGTGTCTTGCATCAGGTCCCAGAGCCAGGTGCAAGATCAGTCGACGTAGGATAAAAAAAATTTGCAGATCTCACTGCACATGCGTGAGATCAGCAAACTTTTCTGTTTGCACTGAGATGCTTGGGCATGAGAAGAAGGAGCACCCAAGAGCCTCCCTGGATGTCTGACGTAGGTATCCCGGGAGGCTTTGCGCTCCCATTCATTCTCGATCGCCTAGGTGGTCAAGAATTAGGGGGGCGGTGCTGAAAAAAAGGGCGTTGCACTTAAAAAAAACTGATTTTTTTACTTTACATAAAAGTGTTGTCTACCCTACTTGTAACTTTAACTCTTTCCCTGTTCATGCTTTATTTTCATTTTTGATGGTGTTGTCTTTCTAAGGATTCAGTGCATTTTTATTTTTTTTTTCCTAGCAGGTTACAAATTGCTACTTTCCTTTACATTACAATATGCTTTAGGCCATTGAAAGCTTTCACCATAATTCAAATGTTTGACTTTCTATGCTCAGCTCCCTATGTATTTTAGATGCATTTTTGTACCCTTGTGTCCCTGCGAGTTGTTTTATCACTGTATC
Source organism: Pyxicephalus adspersus (assembly GCF_032062135.1). Classification (NCBI taxonomy): domain Eukaryota; kingdom Metazoa; phylum Chordata; class Amphibia; order Anura; family Pyxicephalidae; genus Pyxicephalus; species Pyxicephalus adspersus. Next base: position 51,562,513 of record NC_092858.1, on the reverse strand, counting down.
CTAATGCTGTTTTTTGTAAAGTTTTGTAAATGTAAAGTTTTTTTGTCTTCTTTGTTTTCCTTTTTTTGTTTTTCATTGTAATTGTAATTACTATTCTTATAACAGCACTAAACCCACTATACCCACCAATTCTCATTCCATCACAAAGTTCCCCCATCTTTCTTCTTTCTTTTTTTTTTCCAAGAGATGATCTTCGGCCATCTTGATTGGCCATGCAGTAATAACGTAACTCTTATTTAGGTGTTCAGTCCATGCAGGCACAAGGGAAGCTGGAATTGCCGGGTTTCTCAGATAACCAATGCTGATCTGTGCATGTGCAGCTCAATAAAATGTGGTAAGAACAGTTATTGCAGAAGGGGCATCACCTGTCCCTTTCTCAAATAACCACCTGACTGAATCTCCAAAGCCAAAAGTTGAACTTTAGTTCACTTTAAATACATTTTATTATTGAATAAAATGCAAATTCACAATTCAGACCACAGTGACAACAATGGTTAAAATATAATTATTGTATTTTACACAATATTCATTTACAAAGAATTTATAAATGTTTTGAGTTCATCATTAAAATATAGCTGTAATTGAGAATGAGATACGTGGGTTGAAAATCTGAAAATTATACATATGCAAAACAAGCATACGTGCGAAATGTAACTGTCCACCAAAATTGGAATTACTATTTTTGAATGGAGTGTGGTACAGAAATGAGTAAATTATAATTTACGGAATTCTTTAAAAGCTGATCATGTTCAGACAACACTTGTATTAGATAATAAATATGAAAGACTAAGGAAATAATGATGTTGGCATTTCCTATCATAACAATACACAGCTGTCACTATATACTTAAATGAGATATACCTTTCTCTCAGCATCTCTGGTTAGCATTCAACACCAGCTCTATGGGGATCTCAGCATTTCTATCTCCTGTCACAATAAACAAACTACTCCTTCTTTATTTTATCCTAAAGGACTTATTACCAATCATGTTCAGCCTAACGTTAGCTAATTTTTTTATTTCCAGTGTATGTGCAATACTTTTTTTTAATTTGTACTTACTTTTATACTGCCACAAACTTTAAAGCTGAAGTTTTATCTGTGAGGAAACAGACCTGAAATCTGCCACATTTGATTCAGCAAAATTACACCTGCCACATCCCAAAATAACAAATAATAGAAAAAGGAGAGATGGGGGACTTTAAAGGCAGTATATATAATACTGGTATGTCATAAATATAAATATTAAAAACAAGCGATATTACAGAAAGACATGCAAGCCACATGTGGATGATTCATGCACATGTGGTTTGCATGTCTTGCTGTTTTATCAATTGTTTTTAATATTTATATTTATATACTTCAATGTTACTGGTATTGTTATATATATAAATACTTTGTCCCCAATATTGCCTTTTTTCTATGAAGTTTAACCTGGTTATATTTTGTCTTCCCTAGTTTAATTCCCTCCTCATCAACATTTAGGCTGCATTTGAATATGTAACACCCACATTTGATGATACTCAAGCCTGTATAATTGAAAGAACTAAAGTCCAAGGGACAGGAACACTAAGACTAGAAAGTAAAATGCTAGATGATGGCCTCTAGACCAAACATGAGGTGGCCCTTATTTGAATACTACATTTTTAATGCACAAAGTAAAATCAGACTAATCAGTTGTGAAAAACTGAATGTAAGGTTCAGCTTTAAATAAAATGGCTTCTTATACCCGTGTAGCCATGGGACTTCATATTGGAAATACCACTATAAATTGTCCACATAAACGTCACTTCTTTGTGGAAGTTGGTACATAAAAATTTTGCAAAGGGAAACTTGGTTGCTTGAATTAAGCAATCATATTGTCTCACACTAAAACTCAGATGGCTCTCTTTATATAAAACACATTTGTAGTTTTGACTTGATTTGATATCTCGTGTCATTAATTACAGTCCTTCTTGACATTTATAGTTTTATTATAATTTTACTTCTGCAATTGGAAAGATATCTGTGTTCACATGGTTGTTTTCTCATAGAAGTACTTTACATTCAGTTGAATGTAATGCTGAGTTAAAGTTGATGAAGGCCATAGCAGGATTACATTTAGTTTTTGGAAGCATTGTGTATCATACAGTATATAAATACACATATGATTACCAAGACATTATATTGCTTTTTCATATGTTCAGATCTTAATAAACTCCCCATGCACTGTTCATCAATAATTTCCAATAACACAAAGGAAACAGATCATACAGGTGATTTAAGTCTCCCAATATCAGTTACCACTCAATATTCAATATCAGGAACCACTCATATTTGAAAGGATGAAAAAAAAAACATTTAAATTTAATTTTCTATCTTTTTTTAATGAGGGGGCAAAGCTGTACAAACAACTGCAGGCAGCAGGCATTACAATTCTGGCATCCATCCCTCCTACCAGCACACTTTGAGCTTCGATCCTATAGTAGGAAATATTTTACTCCAACAATGTTTTCCATTCTATATTTAGGATTCTAGCAATTTCCCCAAATAAATGCTTTATTTAGCTGCTGCTTATTTTTTTTCTCTAAAATGAAAAGTTGGGTACCTCTTTGCATTCCAATGCAAGTCTTAGGTCTGGTTCTGACTTTTGGTAAACCAATTCCTGGAAGTGAAATGTTGTTTGTTGCACTACGATGGCAGTGTGGAGGAAGAACCACACTGCCATTGTAAACTTAAGGGGACATAATATTCAGTGGTTTGGTTTGATGCTCATGGATGCATTGCAGACTTTCCACTGTTAGTCTGAAGGTGTCCTTTTAAAAAAAATGATGCTGACATCCAAAAAACATTCTCTGGTATAAAATCAATCACTGCCATTAAAAACATATGGAGCTAAACTATTCTCGACCAAAGAATGTTGCTGAATGTCATCTTCCCTGCTTTATGAGTCGACTCCTTAGTGTAACCCTCAAATATAGCTTATTATAAGGGTTATTAATTATTATAGGAATACAGAGATGTTTGTAGAATATTGTTTTAATGACAAATCATTGAAAATGGTCAAAATGAGAATACAACCATTTGATGTGATTTGTGACACTTGATATTGGCTATGTGGCACAACCAAAGGACTTCACTAGTCTTACTGTTTGAAGTCAAGTCAATTTCATCCCTGATTTTGTTCAGTTCTGTTTGAATCTAACATAAACTCTGATCTTACCAAAAGTCAGCTTTATGTTACGTGCCATTGTGTTATGACTACAACATTTTCTGGGAAAGTGTTGCCTACTGTGTAGCTGACTAATATTACTGATTGTAATCATTTATTAATTTCAATATGTAGACTGCTGGTTTGATGAAACACTTCCTTCATATTCACTTCCACTGCTAACTCCTGGATTATACTCCAAACCCTGTATATCCTCCATGTCAGATACAGGAATATCAGGGAGTGTACTGAACACTGGTATGGGAACATCAGCTCCATGCAGCACAGGTCGTCTTGCTGATTCCAGATCAGGGTACTCCCCACTTGTTTTTCTTGTAACGATTGAAACCCTTTACATTCACAGCACAAAAATAACAATCATTATGATGATTTTTGGGCTCTCTCCAAACTATAGGTACACCAAATTTCAAACTTTTTAGTTTTCCATTTTTCCACTGAAGTAGACACTCTACACAAGTTTTGCATACCATATGGGGAGCCCAATACTTATCTAGCTCCCCCAGTTTAACCCTCTAGTGGTAATCTTGTGTGTGACTCGGTGGATTTACCATGCAAAAAGTGGTAATCCCGAGGTCACACTCGGGGTCACATAAAACATTAAAAAACACTTTTGACCTTGTTCCGTTGGCATCCTCCGGCGTACTGCTGGTCTGCAGGTTCTCAGGACAGGTCTTCTTCCTTCGATCTTCTCGCGGCATATGCAGAGACGATCTCCAGGGTTTCCCGGTGACACCGGTGCATGTGTCAGTGCGTGCGGGAGGAGCGGCGGAAAATTTAAATATTTGCATTGGATTCAATACAACATAGCTATATTGAGTCCAATACAAAGATTTTTATATAATATATATATAATTCTATTATATATATATTATACATGCTACTGTACAGTTAAATTACATGTTTCTGTATTTTTTATTTTTTTAACAGATTTTTGTTTTTTGTTTTTTATTATTAAATTTATTAATTATTGGACATATTTCGGTGAGTTATGCCTAAGAATTATAGGCCTAAAATGAAAAATAAATTCCCATGCAAAAAAATGTAGTGCTTTTTGCGTGGAAATACGGACAGAATTAGAACGCTAGGGAGGTTAAAACCCAGAATATGCAAGATATGCTTGTTTCACAAATTCGGTAACGTTTCTTCTGCATTTTTGCTGAGAATATTCACCACAAATGTAGCAAAATACATTAGGGTAATTGGAAGAACTTCGTCTTGAAGAATTGTTTGAATAAAAAGAAGGAAAATTAAAGTTACATGAAAATAATGCTAAATTTATTATATAAAATGCAAAACATCGGTGTAAATAAGATTAATAATAATATGCTGTGTTAACATTTGTTGTTGGTAAAATCGTCTATTGCGATTCCTGTATCACAAGAACTAGAGCCAATTCAATAAAACTGATGTCATTTCTGGATTCAGCAGACCTGAAATACACTAAATATATTAAAAAATCCTTGGCAAGTGAAAACATTTTTTTTTGTTCAGCTGTGTTATAACAATTATATGAAGTATAACTACTATATGAAAACATTACTATAGGTTAAAAACGGCATGAAAATGTTAGTAATTGAGTTTACATCTACTTGAATAGGAGTTGTTTTTTTTTTGTTTTTTGTTTTTTACAAAGAGGAATGCCCCTGCTTCACAAACAAGAAGTAACATTGGGAAAATGAGTTGCTAGAAATAAATAAAATGAATGAAATGCACAGAAATAAAGGAGTATAACAAAATATACTGCAAATTAGGTGTAAGGTTATTCGTGATGAGAAAGAAATACTGTAACTAAGAAAAAGAAAAGGATTGAACCACTGAGCACATGGCAGAAATAATGTATAATTTATTTGAGCAGTTTGATTTATATGAGGAGTACCATTGGAGCTTTATTATTGTGTGGTAGGCTGGATTTTACTTGTCAAGTAAAAATGATAAAGACAAGTGCACCTCTGTGACTGAACCTAGTGCTAATTGTAAAGTATCTTTCACTGCTCTCAGATTTTGCAACTGGGTTTCATTTCTAAAATAAGCTAGATACCATACTAAAGTTTACTTCAGCAGTGTACATGGCAAGCTGACACACACTACAATGAATGTGTAGCTAACTGGGTAGCTAAAATGAATGTATAATTTTTTGACATTCTTTATTTTTTATGGACAGGGATTAAAAATTGATATTAGTTTCCTTTTTAGTTAGGTAATTGTGAAACATTGCATATGAATATTTTGAATTGTAAGTTCAACTAGCAGGTGGAGTTCTTGGCTAATTTTCATGTTTCCCAATTTCACATTTGTCCCTTTTGTTGAAAAAAACTGTTGCTCATAGAGCTCAAAGGTCAAGATGGTATATACAAGCACATGTGATTGAGTCAGATAAACAACTCAACTTCTTCTTTATCTTTTTTTCTATAGAGCACCATCTTAGATTTAATTGCAAACGTGCCAGAAATGGCCCCACTAGTACTATGCTCTTTCTTTTGAAAACTCATAAGGCTCTGGTCATCCTGTGGGTGCCTTGTAGCCTAAAACAGGTAGCACAGTGGGAAAGACTAAAGACATTTGCAGTCCACCCATCAGTGGCAGAGTCTATACACAGATGTGATTTTGTGAAGGTCATTGTGGTTTTGTATGGAAAGCACATCCTGAGGGTTTCTGTCCAGCCATGTGTGTGCCTGAATGGAGAGGAAGTTGGATCATCTAGGACAGTGATTTTCAACCACTGTGCCGCGGCACACTAGTGTGCCATGAGAGATCTTTAGGTGTACCGTGGGAAATTATCTAATTACCATTGTCGAGTGTCTGTGCTGTAGTGACTGGCAGAGTAATGTAATGTGTTATGACTACAACATTTTCTGGGAAAGTGTTGCCTACTGTGTAGCTGACTAATATTACTGATTGTAATCATTTATTAATTTCAATATGTAGAACAGAATATCACTAAATGACTTCTTCTCGTAAACTGCTACGCTCCATGGAGTGGTTTCACAAAGTCTCCAAGGTAGAACAACCAAAAATGTCAAAGGTGCAAAGAACAGACTACCTGGGATCGGTGGCAGTTGCAAAAGCCTCAATTTATGACTTAGATACAAAAATATCTGCTCTAGCGTAACCTTTTATGAAACTTATCATAAACAATTTCCATGTTTTTTAATTCAAGAAACTATCGTTTTCCCCTTTATTACTCTTAGTTGTTTTTTCAACTCTACTAATCGCCTTCAGCTTCTTTACAACCTGCAGCATCAGCTTCAAGTCATAGCTTAGGGTAGGCTAACTGATTGGGACAATGGTACAGTACATTATGTTACATAATGTACATAATGTCTTTGCAATGGCAACACAACATGGCCAGTTGGTTTACAGTAGAGGCCCATGTGACATGGGGCAAAGCAGGACTAGGGACAGGGACAGAATGTTGTAAACTCATACCAGCTTTCAGTGCAGGATTATCAGGGATGATTTTATTCAAAGTTGGACATTTAGAAAGATTGAACATTACACTGGTCAACAAACATTTTCTTGCCAAACAGAATAAAGTCATTTGAGGTTATGTTTGATGCACAGATTCCAAATATGGTACTGGTTTTGCTAGATTCGCTCTAGTCTTTGAAATAATGACCTCAATAATAGCCTTATAGAAAACTAATGAAACATGAATATTAGGCAAAATTTAACTAGATACACCTACGTATACAAAATTACATTTTTTAAATACTTAATGTCAATATATTCTATATTCAGTATATTTACAGAACTAATCACAAAGAAGTAATTGAAAAAAGGAGTTTGTATGATTTCCTTTTATGCTGATGATCAGGACAATCACATTGAAGGCTCCAGCAGTAGTCTGCCATCATGTGTCTATTCCATCTGCCCTGATACCTTTCCTCCATCACCTTTATATCTTGATGGAACCTCTCCCCTTTGTTCCTCACTGAAATCGCCAAGGTTTTCTGGAAATTTTTGCAAATGGCTATGAGATAGTGTACCTTTATGCTTATAGTAGCACTCAAATTTTTAAAGTTACAAAGCAAGTTTTGTACCATTTCTTCATAATTTTGTGCTTTATAGTTACCCAAGAAGATCTTGGCAACCATGACATAGCTGTGCCAGGCAGAAGCTTCAGTATCAGTCATGTAACTTGTGAAATTTGAATCATTTATCAGTTTCCAAATCTGGGGTGCATCAAAGATTTCTGCTTTTAATTTTTCAGGTACTCAATCCAGGGAAGAATCTACAAATGTATTTGCAATCACTGTCCTTTTTCAGAGCTCTAATAAATTGCTTTATTAATTCCAACTTTATGTGTAGTGGAGAGAGAATGATTTTTTCAATGTCAACCATTGGCTCGTTAATGATGTTCGCTGCACCTTTTTTCACGATTTCCCTTGGAGGCCATGTCACTTTTTTCCAGTGATCCTGCTTTGCGCTATCACAAGTAGATGAAACATGGGTACTTTGTGTATCCACTTTGCTGTCCAAGTAGGAATTTAACCATTTTTAAATAAACACATGTGGACCATTGGTGTTCATGATAGCAAAGCTTTTGTAAGACCATTTTGATATTTTCATATTCTTCTTTAAGTTTTGTTGAGTGACCAATTGGACCAGTATGCAGTAAAACAGATTTCAAACTTTGAGTGGAACTGTCTAAGTAAAACCACTAGTCTTCTGCTCGGTATTCTGGTACTCCCATATGGGCTAGTAGTCCAGGGATGTTACAACAGTACACAAAGTCTCCATCTTCACTGAAATATGGTAGGAGTGTCACCTCACTTGTCCTATAAACAAAGGTATTTTCTTTTAGCCTGGATGGTAAAAGTTCAGATGCTTGTTTTGACAGACTTAGGTCACATATTAAATCATTGAGCTCTTCTTCGGAGAACTGCTGGTTTCCTTCATATTCACTTCCACTGCTAACTCCTGGATTATACTCCAAACCCTGTATATCCTCCATGTTGTATACATGAATATCAGGGAATGTACTGAACACTGGTATGGGAACATCAGCACCATGCAGCACAGGTCGTCTTGCTGATTCCAGATCAGGGTACTCCCACTTGTTTTTCTTGTAACGATTGAAACCTTTTACATTCACAGCACAAAAATAACAATCATTATGATGATTTTTGGGCTCTTTCCATACTATAGGTACACCAAATTTCAAACTTTTTAGTTTTCCATTTTTCCACTGAGGTAGACACTCTACACAAGTTTTGCATACCATATAGGGAGCCCAATACTTATCTAGCTCCCCCAGTTTAACCCTCTAGTGGTAATCTTGTGTGTGACTCGGTGGATTTACCATGCATAAAGCGGTAATCCCGAGGTCACACTCGGGGTCACATAAAACATTAAAAAACACTTTTTACCTTGTTCCGTTGGCATCCTCCGGCGTACTGCTGGTCTGCAGGTCCTCAGGACAGGTCTTCTTCCTTCGATCATCTCGCGGCATATGCAGAGACGATCTCCAGGGTTTCCCGGTGACACCGGTGCATGTGTCAGTCAGCGGGAGGAGCGGCGGAAAATTTAAATATTTGTATTAGATTCAATACAAAATAGCTATATTGAGTCCAATACAAAGAAATCTTTATATAATATATATATAATTCTATTATATATATATATTATACATGCTACTGTACAGTTAAATTACATGTTTCTGTATTTTTTATTTTTTTAACAGATTTTTTTTTTTTTTTTATTTATTATTTTGCTTGTCATCTAATGTTATATTATTGTTATATTAATGTAAAAAAAAACAGTTTAGATCATCTTGCTATGTGATCTGTTATCATAGCTGGTTTTAAAATCAGTTGCTATTTACTAAATAGATTATACAGTACCAGATCGAAGAACTGATTTTGTTCACTATATATAAAGCTATTACTTTGCTTAGATGCTGGGGGAGAACAATAGGAGAAATCAATACTTCATTTATCAGTGCTTGTCCTCTCTTCACAAAAGACCAAATAAACACCATCAACATGCTGGTAACATCTATTGTCGGGGGGACAGGAATAACACTTATATCATTGAAGCTGAAACCACTTTGATTTATTTAGTAAAAAAAAAATAGGGTAAAGGCCTTCATAAACTTCTTCATAAATCTTAAATGTGTAACATTATTGTCAACAGACCTTCTTCTCAAGTTCAAAAGCTCCTCATCAGGTTTTAAAGGAAAGTACAGAGGAAGGAAGTACAGAACACTAGTACAGACATACCACTGCCTGCCGTGGCAAACTTTTAAAGCCCTCGGCTCCCCTGTGCTTTTAAATTTCTTTTAAACTATGTACACACTTGCAAAAATTGTCTTTGGACATGATCATTAGTGAGTGTTTCCAGCTAGAGTAGGAAGGAACAAGCACTGTTTGTTCAATCGAAAGGGAAGGGGGAGTGCAAATATTAGACACCCCGCTCCATCTTCTGGCCAAAGTAAACAATGGCTGTAGATGGCTGACTATCATTCCGTGATCTAGCAGGACAGATCACCCAGCAACATTGCGGTACAGCTGTAAAGTCACTAGATTTTTAGGGAACAAAAATCTATACCAACCTTAGTTTTAAATTATCTGTGCATTCTGGATAATTTTTAAAGCTACTTTTGGTACAAATAACACATATGAATTACACATGTTCCTTTGTGGTTGTATTTTTATGCCATGCTTTTTCATTTTGTTTACCAGCAGTATCTTATTACTGCTTTCTATTACAGCTGATCCACCAAGGATTCCAAATTGTAATTGATGGCACTGATTAAAAAAAGAATACAATATTATTGAAAATCTCACCGCTTGCATCCGGTAATTAGCAGAATTATTGAAACAGATAAATGCCTTGGCCCAATGATCTAGCTGAAATATTTCCATGTGTTTTACCCTTGGCTGAACAGAAAAGAGTTACATTATGCCAATTGAAAAAATGGATCTGACTACTAAGTCTGGTTAGATTGATAGAAGTGTTGGTGCACCTACAAATTTATCTCATTCATCCACTTATCGATTTCAGTCAAAATACTTAGCATGACCCACAGCTAGAATGTTGCCCATCTCCTGGAGTTTAATATTGGTAAAGAGATGACAACATCTGTTTTCTCTTTGAATTTATGTCAACATAATTAATAAGTGCAATGAGCATGTATCTTCATTTTGTGCAAATATTAAACAGATGTTCTGACAGCACAAAATGTACAGTCTTTCTTCTACGTGGTGTCAAAACAATCTGTTGAGCCTTTTGTTCCCTTGGCAGTAACTCACCAATTCTAATTATGCACTGGGCATAAAATGTGCTCAAAAAATGAAGTGGATGGGAAACATTGGTATTTCTGCAAGCAAGTTTTCTATTAGGACACAGTGATTATTAATATTTTTCATATCTATGCTGGCCAGACCTCCCTGAATTATGTTCATCATGCCATGTTTAACAAGCATATTTTTATATTAAAACTGAAATGACTATAAGATTTAAATGAGTACAGAATTCAAATGTATGGCAACTCTGCTCTAAGTTTTTTCTTAAAGAGACTCTACCATGTTGGCAATTCAAGTCAAGTGACAGTATGCTAAACACTCACCCCCTGACCAATTTATGTACACCTCCCCAGTTCTCCCTGGAAAAGGTTCAAACCCTGTGTAAGCTTCATGTGAGATGATATTGAACCTTGGATAGTGTCAATGACATTTTTCCCGCCATAACGTGACAGTGTTTAGGTTTGGTGATTGGCTGGATAGGCCTAAGCACTTTATCGTGGGATTAGGCTGCATGCTTCCACATATCTAAAAGCAGCAGATGCCTTTAGATGTATCAAATCTAGTTATCAAATGTCAAAGGAGCACTGCAAATATTCTTGTAAGTAGGATAGGCCTGAGCTACCAATAGAGTCTTTAACTGAATGGGCACTGTATAGAGACTTTTATGCATCAATGAATAGCCAAAACTCTAGGTCAAATACCTAAACCCACTACCATGCTGTAAAAGGGCCTTGATTTGTCAAAGCTCTGGCATGCCAATAGTATCCTGCAATGCAGTACAGCCCTGCTGTGGCTAATGAAGAGATGTAGTCAAAATATTATCAGATTACATGCTGGGATGGCATGCATGCCAGAGCTCAGATTTCTTTGGTTTGTAACTATGTTCCACACAGTCCCTTGCCTCATTTAGAGACTTTCGCTATTAGCGTCTTTGTGCACAAAATCCATACTTGTGCCTTATAGCTAAACAAACCATTTTCTCGTCCATTACCACAATAGAATTATTATTTCAGCTATTTCATATTTGTCATACCTGTAGTTGCTAACTACTTTTTATTTTTAAGCTTTATTCTTTTTTTTCTTGTTTTTTTTAGTGGTAGTGCTAAAATAATTATGATCGACTCTTGATAAAATAAACAGTCTCACAACCATCCTCATCATACATAAGCAAGTAAATGTATTGTAAATCATTTCATCATCTCGAGAATATAAAAATCTGGAGAGCTTCTTGGGAGTAGGTCAGTTAAAAGAGAACACATTGTAATCGGAGGTGAAATGGTGTTTATAGAGTACCTAACGTTATCTCTATCTAATAAACTCCAGCTTTATACGGTAAGGAGGAAATCAGAAAACCCAGCTGTAAAAAGATAATTGGAGTAAAACCTTGGTCATCACCTATGATCTCCCTTCATGCCATCCTTTTCCCAGTTCTTATCTATATGAAATGAGTTGCAATACTGTGTACACAATAACGGACATAGAGGATAGTGGTAAAATGTGGAGATGAATTGTGATGGGAAGTTGTTTGAGAAGCACACAGTCACGAATTACCAGTAGAGTGTACCATTTTGCAACTCATTTTTTGTCACCCTCATAAATGTGCTCAGTATGTCTTTTATTGCAGATAAAATGGACATCCACAAAACTAATGAGAATAGAAAAAAAATTGTATCTTTTTGCACATAATAAGTATTATTATAGAGTCAAAAATAGGAATTTTTCATTTATTGAAATTTTGTTTTCAAGGGATTTATATCCCAGCTCTGTTTTTTATATGGAATAATTACTAGGCTGAATAAAAGACTAAAACCCCTAGACAAAAGTGTTATCAATGTTTTAACTCCAATCTGATGGACCTTAAATAGGTTTGCTCTTGTTGCTTGGGAATAATAAACAGTGCACTTCAATTACATTTAAAAGCTAAACGTTAAGGATAGTAAAAATGTTTTATAATGCTGGTTAATGGCAAAGTATAAAAGCACTGTAATATTGGGGACAAAATAACACATTCTTCAGGTATGTTCTTTTTTAGCGATACTATAGTTTCTGTTCTGTGATGTGCCTGCATTAAATCTAGGGCACTCAGCCAGCATAAATCCAGTTCTGGGAAAAAAAAAACTAAAGCCATTTTTCGTTTTGCTGCAAGTGAGTTAAACTTTAGCTCACTTTTAGTAAGGTCAAAAGATTTCCATTTTCACAGCTCATATTACCTGAATAATGCATAACAAGTTCACCCAATCTAACACAAAGGCATTGTAAGTAAGTTTTCAGTGCTACTGTTAAGCTTTGAAAATTAAACTTAATTATTGTCATACATTTTCAGTGCAGTTCTTGCAGTCTGGGTTAACTACAGTTACTGTTTGCTAATAGAGTTCGCTTAGGTGAAGAGCGAGAGGATGAAAGAGCATGTTGTTTAGAACAAAGGGGACGGAGAGTCATTAAGGCACTGTAAATGAAACGGAGAGATATTTTTTCATATATGTATGGCAGGAAATAAATCAAGCAAAGGGGAAGGATGGCACAGTAAAAAATTATTTCTACTTTGCAGAGCTGGGAGAATCATTATTATTATTATTAGCCGATATTAATATAGCACCGACATTTTATGCAGCGCTTTACAAAGTCCATTGTCATATCACTGTCCCTCAAATGGGTTCACAATCTAATGTCCCTACCATAGTCATATGTCTTTAATGTTGTCTAAGGTCTTTTTTTGAGGGGAAGCTGATTAATCTAACTTTATGTTTCAGACAGAGCCGTGGCCAGGATGCAAACCTGTGACTTAGGGCTGAAAAGGCAAGAGTGCTAACCACTGAGCCACTGTGCTGCATAATGACAGATATTCCAACCCAATGATTACACTGGGGAATGTATTTTTTGTTGAGTTAGATGTTACACTTGTTTTTTACAAACTTTTGGGTGGTGAATCCAGAAATGACCCCAGTTTTTTGCTATCACATCTAGTTTTTTACGATACAGGGTACCCTCAATTTTTGTCAAAAAACATACACATTTTATATACAATGAAAAAATAATGAAATATTAACTTGAATGTACTGTTTATTTAAATGTTCACCTTGCTCATCACTGACTGCACCAAGGTTTTCCGGGAGGTTAGAAAGATGGCTATGCAGAAAATGCACCTTGATGCTCATATTGCAACCAAGCATTTTGTAGCTCTCCAAGAGTTTCTGGACAATTTCTGTGTAATTATTGCTGTATGTTTCCAAGAAAGTCCTTGACAATGGCTTTGAATGATAACCAAGTATTCTTTTCGACTTCTAAAATTGTCCTGATGAAATGTTCATCTTTGATGAGCTGGCAAATCTGTGGGCCATCAAACACACCCGCCTTTATTTTTTCAAATGACAGGCCAGGAAATGCCAAAAAAAGGGACTTGAAACAGTCTCCTTGAGTTGGCAAAGCTTTAACAAACTGCTTCATCAGACCCAGTTTCATGTGCAGAGGCGGGAATATAATATTCTTTCTATCAACAAGTGGCTCATGTACAATGTTTGGATCACCTGGTTTTAGGTCAGATCTTGAAGGTCTCCACCCAATGCCTCCCACGAGCTCAGCTTCCCACATGCACAAATAACAGGGATACTTGGTGCATCCGCGTTGCTGACCAAGAAGGAAGTATACCATTCTAAGGTCAACACAGATGACCCAATTGTGTTGGCGATATTGTAACAACTCAATGACTCTCTTTATGTCTGCATATTCATGTAAAAGCAGTACATTGTTTTCAAGAACATTTATTTTACAGTATATATAATAGTATGAGTATAACATGTATTTTTTTTAATTTAAAAAAAATTTTAAAAATTTTTTTTAATTATATAGATTTTTTTAACCTTCCTATCGGTAACCTTGAGTCACACTCGGGGTAGAAAAAAGTTGCTGAAAGCAGTAACCCCGAGTCACACTCAGGGTAGGTAAACCTATGGAAAGGTAAGTAAATACAGTGTCCCGCATCATCCATCGCCGCAATCCCGGTCCTCTTCCTTCTACCTCCGGGCCAGCTTCTGCACCCGATGAGACATCAGGAACTTCCCAGTGACGTCGCTGCGTGTGTACGTTGCCGGCGGGGAGGGAAATTCAAAATCCATTTGTATTGCATTCAATAAAAAATAACTGTATTGAATGCAATACATTGGATTTTTTATGTGTAAAAGTGGTACATTGTTTTCAAGAACATTTATTTTACAGTATATATAATAGTAGAAGTATAATATGTATTTTCATGAAAAACAATGTACCGCTTTCAGACATATAAAACAGGAAAGAAATGAAGCGATAGGGAGGTTAAACCAGGTATGTTATGGCAATACACAAAGCCACTGTCAGTTCTAAAGTACTGCAGAAAAGCAATTTCTCTGGTTTAAAAGTACAATACCTTAGCACCTTTTTCACGTAAGTTTTTCTCATGCACTCTTCATGCTAAGAGTTCTGAAGCCTTCTTCGATAGTCCCGAATCACTCAACTCATTCTGATCAAATCCCTTACGAACAGAGTCCTCTTCAATTTCACAGTCTTCATCTTTGTTGTCGCCTAGTTCATCACCATAATTATGTTCTTCAAGAGAGGGTAGTGTAACGAAAGCCGGCACTGGGATTTAATCTGAATGAGCCACTGGGTGTATAGCCGATGGTAGACTGAGATACTCTATGTTACATTTATTTTTCTTGTTAAATCTTGCAATTTTCACTATACAAAAGTACCAGTCACTGAAATGATCTCCTGGCTCTCGACAAACCATAGGTATACCAAATGGCATCTTTTCACATCTTTCCGCTGTCCACATCTGTATACCCTTGACACACTAAGGCCCTCATAAGGTTTGTACACCTTATGAGGGGCCCAAGACTTATCTTCATCACCAAGTTTACCTTTGAAATATGCCAAATAGGCTTGCTCTACAAATGTGCTGATGTTCCCCCTTTGACTTTATTTATTTATTAGAAGATTTGCTTGTGGAGAGAGCGCAGCGTGTTGCTGCTCCGTCATTCTCCCCCTCCTCTCTCCATGGAGCAGAATGGTGCTGTATGTACAACGCTAATTCAGATTTATTGAACTATTGATGTCTACACAGCCTAAGAAAGAAGGTTGTGGACTCCTGAGTTTTGCTGCCTTGCTGGTATCTGTAGTCCTCCAGCAAGTAGCTGTATGTACCTTGCTGCTGCCTCCTATGTCTGAGCATTGGGAGCTGGGTGGTATTGGTGTCGACCACCTACTGACATTGACCTCACCTGCTGATTGATACAGCACCTCACCCAGCCTGTTAATAACTTCTCAGTATTTAGTAAAGATCCTTTCCAATGACAATTATTGAACATGTGTTCGTAACCTAAAAAAAAGGTTGTGGATACCTAGAAGTCTGACAAAAAATTTTTAAATAATAGTTCCAATACTATAAATAAAATATTCCACCAGGACTGAATGAGCCAGCAAATTCAGCCCAAGAGCTGAAAGTTGCTGCCTATATTGGTGTAATCATCTACAATCAGAAAGACAATGTACCAATTTAACCTGCATGGGGGATTATACCAGGAGAAATCTTTGCTGCAAAAAAAAAAAAAAATAGACAGTTTGTCATTGACCATAAACCAAAGACCAGGTCCAAAGACAACCAAAGTTGTGTAGACATGTTTGGCACAAATTGACAAAATTAATGTAACATTTAAGGAGAAGAACACTATAACAGTTGTTCATAGTGGTTGAAATGGTACGTTTGGGGCTATTTTGCTGCTTCAAGACCTGGTAGCTTACAGCCATTGATCATACTAAGAATTTTGCATTATATCAAAGTGTTCTTGAGAATCTGTCCAACAGTTGAAGCTGAAGCTGAAATTGATCTTTCAACATGATACTAATCTGAAACACACTAGCAAATTCACAAAGGAAAAGCTCTCAAAGAAAATAAATTGGGGGTGAGAACATGCTTAGTAAAAGGCCTTATTTAAATCCCATTGAAATATTAAAGGGAAGTTTAGAAGTAGAATGGTCCCAGAGTTAATAAACGGTTATTAACGAGTAATTTTGCTAAAGACTGCAATAACGGCTTATGAGGCCCAATTTTGCTTTTTTCTATAGTATATTGTTGGATCTATTGATATTTTTGTTGAATAAATAAATAAATTATTACAGTAATTAAGTACATCACTTTTATCTATTGGCAATGTTTGAATGAAGACCTTCACCAACTTACTAACATGATTTGTCTTGTACAGACCACCCCTGGGTTTGGGTTTATTGAAATTAAAAAGGGATTCACAGAACTTATGACTTATAATAAACTGGGGCGGATTTATTTCTATAAGTTGGTCTTCCTTAAGTGTCTAAAGAAACTGAAAGCTTGTACAAAAATAGCGGTTAACCATTTTTTGTAAGATATATGGCTATTAAAGCAATACATTATTCTATACCTTAAAAATGTTAAGAAACTCACACATAACAACATTGCAACATTTAGTGAAATTAGACATTTTTTAGGTCAAGTGAAGTGAATTGTTATCCTCTGCATTTTTCATGTGAATGCTGGACCTTTTTTTGGATAAAGAAACAAAATGCCAAAATTAAAAACAATATCAATAAATGTTTAACAGTGAATTGGAATAATAATTGAGTTAGTGGTATTATTTATCTGCATATTTTGGTTGTTAATGTACATTTTCCACAACATGTAGTAATAAATTACTACCTTATTGGGCCTGATTTATCAAAGCTCTCCAAGACTGGGGAGGATGCACTTTCATCAGTGAACCTGAGTGATCTAGCAAACCTGGAATGAATCTAGTCCAGGATTCAAAACATTTGCTAGCAAATAGCAAATGACTTTGAAGAAATCCTTTCCAGGTTTGCTGAATCACCCAGCTTCACTGATAAAAAGTGTATCCTCTCCAGCCTTGGAGAGCTTTAATAAATCAGGCCAATTGTCTTATTATTCTTCCCATTTGCTATGTGTATGTACAAGATATAGGTTTTTACTAAAACCTATTTTACTAAAAATCCTATTTACTAAAACTGTACATGTTTTTACTAAAGTTGGCTTTACTGGATGTTATCACTGGATTCAGTCATCATTTTTGTAGCAGTCTATTCCGGAGTATTTCTTTTAGATTAATACTTTTCTTTGCTGTCAGTGGTTAAAAATAATATTTTGTCAAGTGTTTGCCCTTGATAGTAGCTCACATTTTTCAAAAAAAGATTTGTTTTAGATCTGTCAGGAAGAAGAAAGATCATCATTCTATATGATTGAAGTTTTAGAAATGTAGGCTCTTTCCTTAAAACAAAAAAAAGAGTTTTTAGCGTATAACGAAAAAAAAATCTCACTATATTCTTCAGCAAGGAAATCAATGGTTTAATAAATATATATCTATATCGACAGTGAAAAAGAGCGTGCCATTTCTAATTAACATTAAATTCTTTTGTTTTTTATGTTTAGTTTTGTTTTGAATTTTCAATTGCTCTCCAATAAACCAGACTGAAATATATAAGCAGTAATGTGAAAGGAGGTACACCACAGTGTACACCACAAAGTAATCAGACTCCTTTTTTCCGCCACTTCAAATCCATGCAACTCAGATAGGTTTTTCAGATTTATTACCAATGATATGAACTTCCAGGAAGGATACTACCATATGTCCATGGCCCTTAAGATCAGCAAATTTAGCTCAAGAGCTGACCATTTATGCTAAAGGAGCAATACCAGCTTATGAGGCCCAGGTTTGCTTACATTTCTATAGTATATCATTACATCTATTCATATTTTTGTTGTATAGATGAATAAATAAAGCACTGAGACATTATTTAGGATCATCATCTTTATCTATTGGCACTATGATTTAGAATCAAGCATTCCACTGTAAAAATAATAATGTGCAAGCAGTGTAGATTTTAAACAACTGCTCATATGTCCAAGGTCCTTCAACTTATCAAATTTAGCCTAAGAGCTGAACATGTTATGCTATAAATATTTCATTGTGCAATCTGCAGTAACTCTACCAATAATTGGTTTTGTGTGTATGCACCTACAATCAGAAAAGACCACCATTTTAACGTGCATAGAAAAAAGCTTTGTTGTTCAAAAATAACTTTGGAACAAGACTATTGTTGTGCCTCATTACCAGTAGACATCTTTGTTGCAAATCAAATGCATACCAACTGTGAAGCATTGTGGAAATGTTCTGATTTACAGTTGCTTTGCTGCTTCACCTTTGGGCTGCTTCTGCTATATTATACAAAAATGCATAATATGAGAATGTAGAGAATGTATGAGAAAGGCCATGTGTCAGAAAATTGAATTTAAACCAGAGCACAATAGAAAACCCACCAAAAGTCAAAAGTGAAGGTGAAAAGAACCTAGATAAAGCCCCCTTGAAGTGTTGTGGATAGTTTATAATGTTTTTTTTTTACTGTAAAGAAACCCATAAAAATTTTGCAACTTAAGACTTTGGAAAATTCAAAACACCTATAGGAAGTATGTTAAATAAATGCATGAAAAAATATATTGTGAAAAAATATACACTTTCTATGGTGTGCACTTACTTTGTACATTTACTCTGGTAGAAGTAGTTAATTCTGGACAGGTAGACTTTAAAAACGGATGCATATTTAAAATGCAGCTGAAGCTGGACCTTTTAACCTATTAGATATATATATATATATATATATATATATATACCTTTTCTAGTATTCCCCTTTACAGAATATAAAAGAAAAACTCTGGACCATTGCTTTGTTGCTAGGGATCCTGCTCTTTTCACATTACCTTTTGTCCTATTAAAATCCGTGTTCAAGTGTTGATAACTTTTGTTTGACTTTTTCAATTGCTAGGTAAAAAGCAGATTCAGCTAACCTCACCCAACAGCCTTTTTTTTCAGATGTAGTGATTGAAAAAAAATGTAAACTATGTCAGTGATGCCTCTGAGTTTTCCTTTGCATTAATAATTTACTGCATTCACTTCAGGTATAATACACTGGATTCCTATAATATTCCAATGTCCTCAGCAGTAAAAGGTTGGTCTTGCTTTTGTAACAAATTTACTTTCTTCCACATCCATATTTTTTTTGTTTTTAATCCCACTTTTGCATACCAAATGTTGCTGTAGATATTTACCTTCATGTAAATTTATATGTACCTGTAGTTTTTTTATGGTGATGACCCTAAATTTATGCATGATATTATCTTACAGAAACCTTGGATTGATGATATTTATGTATCTAGGGTGGAAATATGGACGATCTACATAATTGTATTACCTACTTGGACAGTAATATGTAGGATATCCAGCAATCCTGCCACAGTGATAAATTTTCAATCACCTCTTTAGATAGGTTGTTTTGCATAGAGAGTGATCTACACATTTGGGTAAAACAGAAGGAGATTGCCTGTAATTTATTGAAACACCTTTCCTGTGACTAACTGGTCTCCTCAGTCATAAAATCGTACCTGTATTTATTCAATGCTGCTTTGAACTGAGAAAAACACCTTCATACAGAATAAAACATGTTGATGACACATAGATGAAAAGCAGTAGTGAACTTTGAAGTTGAACCCAAGATCTGTCCAGAAAAATCAGCTATAATGGGACTACCCTTATAATGCAAGGGCTACATTGATGTTTATATCTAGGGGGAATTAAAAGGCTTTTTTTATTCCTTGGATTCCTGTTGGCCATTGGCCTATCGCTTCTCGGGCTTTTGGTCTAGATCAAGTGTAGTACCTAATCCTTCCAGTGTGCAGGGTGGAACGGCGCTGTATTCCTGGCAAGAATGCAGTGCACTAGTACCCCTGCTAGGATGGACTGCTTGATGGTGTAGCTCTGTAATGGGCCGTTCTATGCTATTCCCTCTGGCTAGCTTCCATCAGAGAGAGGCATGGGGCCTGCCCTGATAAGGAGCTCCCAGATAGTGGACTGTCCCGCTGGTTGGAGCGGGGAACCCCTGGTCTGGCTATTAGGTCTTGAGGGCCGAATCTCACTCTGTGTCGTCCCCCTGGAGTGGCGAACTAGGGGTACCCTAAAATCACTTTGGGCGTGGTGAACCCACTTTTGATTTAAGAGTACACAGGCACGTCACGTTGCTGATTTACCACAATCGCTTTTATTCTGCATTAGCTGCGGCTAGTGCAGATGGGCAATTTTTTATTTTTACCCAGTGTATTATGCACTGAGCACTTATTTTTTATGTATTTTTCTGTTGTCACATATCACTGGTGTGGTAGTTATGTGCCACTTTTGATGGAGGGTGCTATTCCCTTATGGGCTAGCCCTGAAGTCTTGGGGAGTACTTTGGCCTTACGGTCAGGTACTCTCCCTTACTGGGAGTTTCTCTTCGGGAGAGCTCCCAGCCTAGTATCAGTTGGGACTGCCTATGCAGTCCCATAGAGAAAAGGACCTCGTCTGACTTCGGCCAGACGGGCTAGTAGGTCCACTCCAGCTTCAGCTGGGTAGCCTTAGTACCCAGCCCTCGTCAGGAGCCTCGCTCCGGGGGTCTGGGGAAATTGGGTGGCCCTTGCTCTTTAGAGGAGGGATCACAAATATTACCCCAGTGCACATTTTTTGTGTGGTGTGTTTGCACTTACAGTACACTTACACTGGCCTCTGCATTCTCCCCTTTATATGCAGAACTGTTGGTCATGCATTTTAAAGGATGACATCACTGCTTGCAACTATAGCCCTAAGGGGATGGGCTCCAATGAAAGTGGCTGTAAAGGAGCAATTGGGACACTTGTTCCAGTGACAATTGTCTAAGAACACATTTCCCCTATCTTTAGAAAGATTTGCATTTACTTTTGTTGTATCTCATATAATATTTATTGTGCAGGATGTTAACTATTTATGATGTAATTGTCACATGCACTGGTCTCAGGAACACTAGGTGAAGAAATAGAAAAAATACCCCTGCAAGCTTCTTCTCATATATTGTACAGGACACTGACTACTTGCTTTCCCTGGGACAGTTAAGGTGATGTCATGGTCACACTAGGTGCACACTAGGTAAATGAAAATCCTGACATAAGCAGACACTTATGTTTATCTTCACAGTAGGGCCTTTTCTAGCCATTGTACCCTAGGCAAGACAACCTACTGTCAACACCCTCTTTTCAAGAAAAAAACAACAATTTTATACACATACACAAAAATGCATACACAAATTTATATGAAATACATCAATGCACATTCATGCACGTTAATGTATGCCTTTACACTCTGACACAAAACATCAGCACATAGTGTAAATAGTAAACCAAATAAAACACTGCAAGCCCTATCCCACGCGCCAGTATCTCCTTTTCTTTATTTTGGCTGTTCTGTCTGGACTGCCAGCTTCCTTTTCCCCTTTCTCGTAGCTACTAGAATTCTCTAGTAAAAAGAGTAAAAAGAGTTCTTGATTTATCTTCTTCTATGAAGATTATGCAGCCCCACCAATAGGTGGAGCCCTGGCCACTAACTTAGGTTGTCTATCCCTATGGCCTACTGTGTCCTACAGACTACCAAAAATTATATCAGTTTATTGTTTGCTTGGCTGGACCTTTGTTTTCCCTGTTCCTTCATGTCACCGTACATTTTTTTTATTGGGAAAAATTCAAGAGTGAACGAGAGATTAATTTAGAAAAATGTAGTCAGGTCAGGGAACCTTGGAACTCATATAAGAGGTGGGTAATAGAACTTGCTGGGGACTGAAATTTACCTTTTGGGTAGGATGACCCTTTAAATAATAAAAACCCATACAAAATATTATTTTCTTTACTAGATGTCAAAAACTGTAGTCTGGTACTAAAGTTAGTAAAAGTTTTATAAGATTATTTTACATTTAAGTTGTCTGTTGGTGAAAAAAAATATACTTTTTCTTTGCTGGAAGAGCACTATATTTGATAAAAGGCTTTTATTTTTCTTTGTCAGGAACAGAGAGATAAATTGCTGTAAATTGTTGCAAGGAAAAGGTTTCTAGAAACATGCTTATTCTTTGTTATCTGTTATAGCATCTTTGTTTCTCTTTTACAGCATTTTGTACTATACTAGCATTTTTGTATTGTTGAAGAAAACTGAAACTACTGGAAAGGACTTGTGACTTTTTTTTCTAGCTGGCATTGAACTCTGAAGAACATTTTTCCTAAGTTATTCTTACCACAGAAAAATTACTTACATAAAAAACTGTATGACAAATCAGATCAAAAGTGCTGACTCTTGCGAAGCAGCTTTTACCTGAGTCAAGTTTTAAAATCTATTTCCAAGAAAGCGAAGGTTTAGTTTCATGTCACGGGGGCTTAACTGCTCAACTATAGCTACCTATTAATGAGCCCAAGCTCTACTCTTAGGTATTGCTATGTTTCATCCATTGGCATTATAAATGTCTAGATTGTTTTAGACCCTTATTAGTATACCAACTACCACCTGACTTGGATTTACTGTTCTGTTCAATATCAGAATGCTGGTTACCTTGCTAATCCTAGATTGTCCATGTGAGGATATGGGTTCTATAATCCACTGAATATGGTCCTCTACCCAGATGAGTATCAATGCATGCATATAAAACATCATCAAGAGTTTGGAGTTGAAGATAAATAGATTTTATTTTTTTCAAACTGTTTTTAAAAATAATTTTTGTGTGCGTAACTTAATGTGAACTGATTTGTAATCTCAAACAATGCCCTTTACCGTGCCTCTTCTGTGACCTACAGAACATCTGTTCATGATGAAGGGACGAGAAAAGGATTTGTATTCCAATTTGTTAGCCATAGGTAAGGAGGGGTTACAGATGAAAATAAATACCTAGGAAAAATCAAAGCGTGGTAAACTGCAATATATAAAATTATTATTGGTATTACTTTTTTAGGTTTAGTTATATTATTTTATTATTGATGTATTTCATTGTGTTGCTTCCAGTGGCAGGCAGATTCATTGTAGTACTGAAACCTGCGTTTATCCATAGATTCCCATGCACCAGTACACACTATTTGCTTCAAATTTTTCATCCATAGTAACACAAGCGTTTACAATGTTGCCCATCATTAAGAGAGTGGGAAGTTGAGAGGGAGAATTTATCAGAATCCCATGCTGCCATAGAATCCACTGTCCCCATGAGAAATTCATTTATACGGCCATCACTGGAGTGCAGGAGAAAGCGAGTGGCTACCAAAAGGCAGCAAAAGTTCTGCAACAATGAGATGCATCAAAGGATGAGGAAAGGGTGAAAATGAGTATTAAAAATAACATGGATGCTGTAAAATGAACAGTGTCTTATAAAAATAATTATCTTTCAGTTGGCAATAATGCAGAACTATACCTTAAAACTTACAAAAACTAAAAAAAATTATCCCTTTTTATTGCACTCACCTGTCCTCACTCTGATGTGGGATCCCACCATCTTGATTGATCTTGTTCCTGGAATTAGGTTTTCAGATGAGCGAACATAATAACATTATCAGCCCCAACAACCCCAGGGGAAGCCGGGATACCCAGGACATCCCCAGCAGCCTTCACTGAGCTCCGCATGTGTTTTTTTTTTTTTTCAAAATAATTTTTTACTGCAGACAGGACATGTCCTGGTCCTTTCTGCAATCTGGTCCCCCCTGCCATGATTTTCAAAGTGGACATTTTTGTATTAACATCTACAGGGGTCTGTTTTTGGCTTCAACTTTGTACTTAAAGTCCTGAAAGGTAACTTCTAGACATCCAAGGTTTAGGATCAGAGGAGGTGAACCCATGCACAATCCACCTGTACTGATAGTGTACAAATACCAAGGGAACAACCCCATTTGGGAGCAGTTGTTCTGCTCCTACCCTGAGCTTAAATGGGGGAAGTGATCCCACCTCTGAGTTGGAATAAATGCAATGAATGAGCGGTCTTATCCTATGAGCATTTAGCCATGAGTATGGCCCACATTTTCTCAATAGCAAGGAACCATGCCAGTTTTTGCTTAACAGTGGGGGTGGATGACCAGCAGGCCTTCACCAGCCCCATTTTTGCAGATGTGAACAGGTAATTTGGTAATCTAAATTGTGTGTTAGTGCAGACAGCTTGAGGAGGGTTTCTGCTGCACTTTTGGGAAAAGCACGTCAGTGAATGTCAGATTCACTGCTTTCTAAATAGACCCGTAAGAAAGTTAAACGCTGTGGCTGAATATTTTTAGGAATATTTTGATTTTAGTTTAATAAACTTTAATTTGTATGGTTTTGTGAAGAAGGTTTAAGCATTTAATGCACTCTTAAAAAACAATTGTAACTTGTAGCAAGTGAGGAATATTCAGTATTTATCCTGTCCTGTATTTGCAGTCTCCAAATTTACACACTACTCCCAAGCTTGTTTTGTTTTGCTATAACTGGGACAACTAATAACAGCTCTAAATGCCTATCTAATTCATGTTTTAGAGAATTATCATGTTATATGTCTATCAGAGACTGCTAAATAATGTGCAGAGTTCCGTTAAATACAGATAATTGGTAATTTGTTTGAAACTGTTGATTTAAAAAATGATTTAACAGCTTAAATCTCAGTGCTGAATTCGTTTGAGGTTAGAATTAAGAGGCAACAAATGTTAGTCCCATGTCCATAGGAACAGATTGAAATGTGCAAACCAGGAAACTTCATATCATGACATTTCCATACCTTTTTATGAACTTCTTTGCACATTTATTTGAACTTAAGCAAAGATGATGATACATAAAGACAAAGAGATATCAGCACTGTGGCATAAATAATACCCAGTCCAATGTCCTAATCTAAATCTTTTTTTTTTATCTTAATTCCATCTTCTGTGATTTTCTCCAATTTCTCATTGACACTTGTTATTTTAAATGCATTTTAAAGGAATATTAGAAAACATAGAAAAATAGTAGACACAATATCCTGGGTACAATGTGCCCTTGCATTTTATTTCTGGAATACAATGCCCTTTGTCTATGGATAATTATTTTTTTTCTAATGTCACCGTATTTAGATCCAGTGTAGTTGATTCAATCTAATGTATATATACCCAAAACTTTCTTAACAGCTGAAATTGAGTTAACACAATAATCTACCTTCAAGCTTCCCTCTACCCCCAACCCCACCCCAGTGTAGTGTTCGTTGGTACTTTTTCAATTACCTTGACCCTATAATATTTTCCTAGCCCTGTGACATCATTACAGGGGCTGAAAAAAAAAATCTATTTTTTGGAACCAGGAGGAGGATTCCAAAATCTCTGTAAACAGTAACCAGGGCAGGCATGGGGCGTGACAGAGATAATCTCCCCACTGCTGTCATAGTTCAGGACAGTCAGTCATTTTTTTTCTAGTGCCATAATGAGTTCTTGTACTTAGCAGGCATGTTGTACATTACAGTAAGCAAGCAACCTTTTATCCCTCCTATTACTGAAATCAGAGGAACCCTCTTTTCGGTGTAAACACAACATTTTAAGAAAATCTGTGACTCACTGAACCACTTTGTGAATCCGCTGAATGTAAGTTTAAGACAGGTCTATGTGACTGGTGGCTGGCTGCGGATGACGTGTTACAACCTTACAATATAATTTACTGTAGTCTCCAATCTGGGACACACTTATGTAACTAACTTAGATACATTCCATTTTGTCTCTCAATGTTGGTTGAGGGTCACACGACTACCTTACGGAAGGCCTTTTGCGATACCATAATTGGACTTCATCTTTATTGAATTATTGTCATCTAAATCTTTATTCATATGTTGTAACCCCGCTATCCAGCACCATTACTACTTTGTCATTTTCACACTGTCATAGTGATTTCACATTTATACTTTGGATTCCTCTACCCCTATCTATACCTACCCAAGTCTCTTGATCCCCTGAAAAAGCCAATGATTTGGCAAAAACGCGTCAAGAAATATTTGGAGACACTAGCACCCCTTGAGTACAACTGTTTTACTTGTTTTGATTTGTGATTTTTTTGATTAACATTTGTTACATGTACGTATCATTACAGATGCCTATATAGTTCATATGTATTGTAATATGAAATTATTAAGCAATATACTTCTTAATCACAAATTACCTCTTCAATGTCTTTTCTTAAACAACATTGATTTGAACAATTAATACACATAAATACAAAGCCAGCAAAAGCCTGCCCTTTCTCTTCTTTAAATTGTTATCACAAACTCCAGGCTTGACATGATAGAACCATAGAATAATGTTGGAGTGAGCAAAAAATCCTTTCCCTCCCTTCTCCAGGTCTATGTGAAGTAAACACCATGACAGTAGAATAGGAAACAACCAAAAAAGGAGAAAGTTTTTCTAGTCACAGCTCTGCCTCTCACACACTGCATGAGCACATTGGGATTCCTAGACAGATTGTATTTGCACGCAGACCACCCTAAGAAAATGCCCACACATGAGATCAACTGACTCACATGACAGAAAGCAAATAGCTGGAGATGGAGGAGCAGGACAGCACAAATAAGTTAAGGAACACTTCAAGAGCAGAGAGAGAAATTAAAAAAACATTTTTAAGTTATGTCAGAAAACTTGTCAGCTTTTGTAATTGTTTTCTAGTTGCTGATTGTATCTCTGTCTAAAGTAAAATTAGTAAAATTAAAAGTAAAGTAAAATTAAATTAAAATTAAGACATGCTTCCACACGGCCACGTATTACAGCAAGGCTAGGCTTCATCTATTGCAATTACACAGTAGAATAGCAATGGAATATAGACATGCACCTGTAGGGCCACATAATACAGTGATGCTTCTCTTGCTAGGAGAAAGGAGCTTTCTGAATGGCCCAGACAACAAAAGAGGGTCTTTGACACACTTTTGGCCTGAAAATTTGCCAAGCAGGAATTGGATTTAATTTGATTTAAAAATCAAAATGGCAAAATTAGAATTTTGGCCCGTTTAGTTACTGCACTTTCCACCCATGACTACTGTGGAGATTTAACCTCGGTTAGTAGTTTGATTTGGTTGAATCTAACCAGTATTTACACCATTTCAATCAATTTTTGTTGCATAAAATGATGGTTTAGTGGAATCAGCTTCTAAAATATATATCTTTTTTTTATATAAACATTTCTATGGTTAGATGGTTAGCAAACATAAGGCAAAAACGCTGTGTACAATGAGATCGCTGTGTACAATGAGAACGCTGTGTACAATGTAGATTTTACATTTTGGAATGCTAAGTGAAAAATTTTATTATTTTTTTGTAAAGAATATTGGACAGTTTAATGTAATATAATCTGCAAAAAAAAAAAGAATCTGCTTTGGTAATTGAAATTTTTCAGTGATTTTTGACATTTGTATAATTGCGTAGTTGAGTTTTTATTGTAATGAAGAATGTTACATTTAGCTTTATCTCAGTAACAACAACGATGAACAAAAGAAACAATCTGGATTGATCATATCAGCTGGATTTGTTTATTTCTCATTGTACAACAGGAAAACAATTGCTGCTAAAGAATTGTTAGTGGTCCCAACAATTGTCAATGGGTACCTTGAGAGTATTAATAGACTACATTTTTATGCAGGTATTGTGTAGTTACAGCGATGGCTGCATCTGGCTGTTTTGTTTATTGTGCCCTAATATGTTCACTTAGGGAATATCTTAACCACCTAAATCAATACAACACTGAATGCTGACTGATGCAAAATCTTTGGCTATACACTTGTGCTGTGGTGGTGTGAATGTGTTTCAATTTTACAATAATAAATGCAATCACTGCTATCAAATATGGTATATGGTGACAATACAGTATGCTTTTGTAAACATGGATCCTGGATGCACATTTTGGGATTAGCAATGATCTTGGTGGTAAAGCAGAACTAAACTTAAAGTCCAGGCTGGTATGATGCACATATGCACAGGTGTTATTCCATTCTCAGCAGCCAGCTATAAATCACAAAATATTAAAAAGATTGCAAACAAACAGGTAGGCATGTTTATTAGGTTTTATTGAACTTGCACACAATTGTCTCCTATTTAGGTTTAGTTTTAAACAATATGCTTAGTAGGGAAACGGCATAAAAACAGTTTAAGGACTTTAAACTGAACTCAGGGTATTAAAAAAAACTGGAATAACTAATAACCTGGAATTACAATCCAAGAGAATAAAAAATTCTTCTGACTCCCAAGCTTCACAATATCTATTTCGATCATTTAATGCTATAGATACATTCACTGTCATTAGGGAAGGATGAAGAATTGGTAGATGGTAGGGCTAAGGTCAGTTTTTACAGGTATACATTTGATACATAACTGCATATATGGCATGAATCATTGTGTATTTCCATCTATTGATGACTTTTACCACTTTTTAGTGGTAAACAATGGGTTGTAGATTGTTCATTTGAAACCATATGTATCTAGTGTCCATATGAGCATTTAATCTGCATGTATACCATTGCTAAGTCTTGAAATTTGTAGCACAGATGACTGCGTTATTATCAAGATTTGTGCATTTTGTTTCTTCTGCATTAATACTTTGTGAGCGGTCAAATTCTACTTCATATGATATATATATTACCCTTTAATGCAATGCCACCAAATATCATAATGACTGAAGCCCTTATAATATCCACATATGAAGTGCCTGCTAGTTCATTGATGTAAATCTTCAGCATATACAGTCATCTCTATTCTTACCTTGGTATTACTTCACATAGGTATCTGAAATATCCACTACTGCAGTGGTCATATTTTAGAAGAATAAGTCACAATGAAAATAAGCCACTGTCCATCAGATAGAAACCTAAATAAGTTTATATAGTTACTTATGAATGAATATCATTCATATGGCAGCCAGGCATCTGTATGTGTGTTTAAAATGCTACAGATAAGCAAGCAAAAGTTTATGTGAGGTACCTACCCCAGGGATCGCGGTCAGTGTAGGGGAGGCCATCGCTGCTCTGCTAGCAGCGCTTGTCCCCACTCTGGTGTAGGGATCCGTTCTGGCCAAACTTATGTTCAGCCAAATGGCATCTCTGCAGACGTGCGCAGCACAGCACGGTCCAGAGACCCTGCTGTAGGAGGCGTGCGCGCTACTATGCGCGCCTCTTGTACCCCCGGGGGCAGGGCAGTCGATGCCTCTGTGTTACATTGTGCTTGGGTGCATTCTCATATTGGATTATCTGTTACACTTCTGTTGTCTTGTTACCAGCGCGGACTTATTACCTACAGCGACCCAACCTGATTACTGACCTTTCCATGAACTCCCCCTGCCCTGTCCTCGGCTTGTCCCTGACTACGCCTTCTGCCATATCCTTCTGTACCTTACTTTATCGCACTGACCTTTTGTTTTGCCTCAGCCTGTATCTGGATCACGCAATAAAGGGTGTTAAAGTGGCGTTGATTGTGGTTTGTGCGCCCAGGCCCATTACATGAATATTTACATTTTGAACTTTATTGTTCATGCAGTGTCCACAATTGTTCAGTGGGTGTCATATATTTTTACAGCTCTGCATGCTGCCCTAGGGCAACTAACAGCCTAAGTCCATATCACAGCTTCTATGCTCGTAATGGTATACAGCACTTATCTTAGTATAATTTATCTTGTATTTGTTTCTCAGCATTCAATAACATTAAGGTCCTTAATTCCTAATAGGATCACCTCTTGGTGGATCCCTTTTTAGAAGAGGAGTTTCACTCACTGGAGCATTAAATTTTCATACTGTATAATGTTCACTGCTAAGACATGTAACAAGTCTTTCACAAATATTAAAACTAAATTTAAATTTGATTGGGAAAGAAAAACATTCCTCCTAAGCAACAAATATTTACATTTCAGGGATAAAGTAAATGATCAGGTCTTGACATTCATCTGTTCTGTAGGGACTGATGGATGACTAAGTAAAAGTAACACATATAAATAGAAGTACTAGTACATATATAAGTACTAGTAGGATCACCTTTAAAGTATCTGATAAAAATGCCTACTTACATCCTAGGCAAATTTTGCTTGCTGTGTGTTTACCTTGGGTTTGCCTCACTGCTGTACCCCAATCGTAACCTGTGGGGGGCCCCATAGGAAATGGACAGCCTTTGCCCATCCACCTGCAATGATATGGAGTGAAGTGCAATTGATTTCCCTTTGTGATCATTCAGTTATCCCCTGAAGAAGCAGAATCTCTGTGAAACACGTTGGAAAATATTACTTGCTAATCACTTTGTCTGAAATATTGACTATTGTAAGAGATCTACCTTTGTCTTATATCAAAAACTTTGTTTTAATTTAGATTACACTAATTAAGCTATATTTGTTTAATACACTTACATACTCAGAATATAATTGTTACCGTTGAAATCTGTCTATTTTGCCCACCTATACAAAGGGTATTTAATTTTATACTAAGTAACAGTGTCCTCCATTATTTTAATGACTTATTATAGCTGAGTGTTGCAATATTGAAACCTTAAGCTCCAAAATTAAAAATGCAATGATCATGTTTAATATCATAACAAAACAAAATGGCTTGTGTAGCAATTATTTATATTATATAATTTTCCTTTATGAAAATAAAAGCAGAGTTTCTCTTTAAATATAAAAAATAATACAGTTATCTCTGTGATTACATGAACCAAGCTTATTTAAATATTTCATATACAATTTTTCTAATGTAGATGAAGTTGTTGGGTGCACCTTATTTTAGTACATGAAAATGGCCTATCATATCAAGAAAGCCTTTTTTGTGCATTAGTACAAGTCATGTTACTTGTACATTGTTACTAGACAATTGGATGAACCTTGCATGTTTTCTGTATTGCGTGTTCCATATCTTCCTTTAGTTTGCATTGAGCTTATTTTAGAATTTAATGGTTACTCTGTAAATAAGGAATGCATTACTGTGGTTGTCCTGTTTAGAAAACTAAAAAGCCTCTAGTTTGGTTAATGTATTGCATAAATGGGACAGACAATGACTGTAGTGTATAAATGTATAAAACTATCCTTAACCAAAATACACAGAACAACAGGCTGCACTTGGTATCATTACAAACAGAAAAATAATAGGGCTGATGTATGAAGAGTGTTCTAGCTGAAAACATTCTTGATCCATATAACCATTCTGGAAACTTTTGGGTTATCGGAAAGGGCAGCAAAGGACCACTAGTAGTAGCTGTGACTCCTAATCCTGCGCCTCTGCTTTGGGTGCTTATAGGTGAAGCTATCACACAAGTTCCATTAATTAGCTTCAAAATGAAGAAATTTGTATGTACTGGTTGATAAACAGCATTAGTGGTGATTTTACATTAAGGTGAGTCTATATTTAAATTTACATTTGTTAAGTACTTGTTACTGCTGTTACTAAGTAATCCTGCATCTGATTACTGTTACTGACCCAGCTTGTTATTGACTTCTCCTTGGTTCCACTTTATCAGCTCATCTGCTCTTGTATTTACCCAGGCTTAGTTCCAGTCTGGTCCAGATGCTAAACATTGCTAAACTGGCTGTCCACAGCCATGGACCTAATTTACTAAAGCTTTCCGAGGCTGGAGACGATACACTTTCATCAGTAAACTTGGCCATCAAGCAAACCTGAAATGGATTTCTTCAAAGTTATTTGGTATTTGCTCCTGGACCTGATCCATTCCAGCTTTGCTGGATCACCCAGCTTCACTGATGAAAGTATATTCTCTCCAGCCTGGGAGAGCTTTAATAAATCAGGCCCCATGTCTCTGCTTGCTGTCTTGTTACTACTACGCGCACTTGCTGACCTTGAACCTCAAAAGACAACACAAACCTCTTAAAAATTTAAAATAATTTTGATATGTATACCAAGAAGAAATTTCATCTAAATTGTGACAATCAATAAATGATAATGTAAGCCTGCTAAACTACTGATGCTAAAAGACAGGTCCCCCATACTATGCAAATTGCATGGAAAGTCCTGTCAATAACCAAATAATTGGGGATAAAATAAGGATTTCCTGCAGCTCCACACATTTGTTATTTAGTAGGTTAAAATGTTTGTTTTTTTGTAACTCACT
This sequence comes from Pyxicephalus adspersus, assembly GCF_032062135.1. Lineage (NCBI taxonomy): Eukaryota > Metazoa > Chordata > Amphibia > Anura > Pyxicephalidae > Pyxicephalus > Pyxicephalus adspersus. The sequence continues at coordinate 51,530,121 of NC_092858.1, read as the reverse complement.
AAGATTAAAATTGTTGGGTGACTTGACTGACAACGGAGTAACGTCTAGGGGCATAAATATTTATCAAAAAATGAAATTATGTGTTGTGGTTTAATTTTGGTAATTTTTTCTAGTGTCTGAGTTTTTTTTTACATTTTGAATAAATTTTTCTGGGACCGCAACTTCAACCACAGAATTCAGGAAGAGTTTAATTTTGTGGATGTTAAAGTTAAGCCACACTCTTCACAGTACTGCCTCTAATAGCATATGGAACATTGATCAACCCTACAATTCATAACACAGAAAAGATTATTGCTAAAGGTATATAGTTGTAGAATACTGAAGTTTGGCTTTAAAATATGTTCCTAGTGTACTAATGAAAACAGAGAAAAAAAAAGAAAGCTTGACACATTGTTTATTTTTATTAATTGTGGTAGTGAATAAAATGCAATATGAAAGATGTTTGTTGTGGGTGCCCTGGGGATTTGCAAACATAACACAGCCCTCTGAGTTTGCATTTTCCATGGTTTCACAAATATCTTATTCTAAACATAAAAATTCCTATGTGAACACACAAAATAAAACTTCAGGTCACAAAATATTTGCTTTGGCATTTACCATGCAGAATGCATCAATATCCCAAAACGCACATTATTTAAGCATAGCTCTGGTACCATAAAATTTTACAGCACTGCACAGGAAGATTCATAACCATAATATAACAGAAGGCTGTGTTTTCACTCTGCTAAAGGAATAATTTAAATTAAAATTTTTGCATAATGCTTGTTTATTCCAGCAGTCATCATTGTACATCACATCTATTATTACTGGGTAAAAAGCTAAAGAAAAAATATATATAGTAAATAAAGTAAATCCACTTTTATGTTTAGGATGCACGGAGCACAATATCCCACAATGCGTCTAATATATTTATGTTATTTTAATAGCTGTTTCTGTTTTCTCTTGATCTGCACATGATGCAAGCAGCTTTTAGGACACATACAAAACAAAAGTTAGTCACTGTAAATATAAAACCCAGAAAGCTGATAAATAGGATCTACCGTAATTTTTTTTTGTAATAAATGCTTTTCAATTTTTTTTTTTAATTAAAGGCCCTTTTATTGTAGAGGAAATAGATATACATGTTCTTCAGAAAAAAAAAAAACAAAAAAAAAAAAACAAATATATTATGTATAAAAAATTTTGTACTTAAAGTGCACTTAGTTTCAAAATATAAGGTCTACTTAATAAATTCTTGCCCATTCTTAATGTCAAAACATTTAAATCCGTGTAAAGGCATAAAAATAGAGAGAGAAAAAAGTTTTCAGCTAATATCGAGCCTTACAATCTCATCAACAGTACATCACCTTTGTCTGTGTGGAAGATCTGATACGTATATGTATATATATGTGTATATTGAGTTGTGTTCAGAATTTTTGCAGTGTATTTAAAAAATTAATAAAGCTCAAAAATGGTTATAATAGCTTTTATTTCCATACATGTAAATATAATGAGAACACTGCAAATTATATTCTAAATCAAAACATGAAGAACAAATTATGTTACTCCTTGGAAGAATGTGAAGAAAAGGGAATATTAGGCTGTTCAAAATAAAAGCAGTGTGGAGTTCAATAAATGAAATCATTTATTCTGTGATAAAAAAAAGATGTAATTTATAACCCTTATTTAAGGAGGGAACGCAGCAAGTATGGATGCTGGTTATAGTGCATTTCATGAATTCTAGTAAAACAGGTCATTCCAGACATGGGGCTGATTTAGCTGGAAAGGATATACTTTAATCAGTGAAAGCATACATTTATTTAAAGATTTTGAGCTTTATTTGCTTTTTTTACACTGCTATTATCATGAACACAACTGTACTGAGGTAGCAACTGTCTCGACCTATAATAACTAATATGTCTAACTTATTTAAAACATCTAACTGACCCCACTGACTACTCTTAGTGAAATAACCTAATCAAGACTCGCAAGACTTATGTGGCTAACATTTGGAGCCTCCAAATTTCTCCCAGTGTGATTTGCCCAGCTGTTTCAGATGTCCTTAATACTGAGTATTTGAAACCTGTGCTCAGAATAGTGACATTAAAATGTTTTTTTTTTTAGCTTTGTAACTTCAGGTAAAATGTGAAGAAATACATCTTCTAAGTTGCAACTTTTTTCTTCCATTTCAGATGAAAGGTGTCTTTTTAGGAATCCCAAAACACAGTTTTTCCTGAATGCCGCATATGATAAAAATAATCTTCTGTACATTGTCACTTTCCTCTATATATTTTGTACCCCTTGACATAAGAACCATTGTGCAGCACATGTTCTTTGTAAAGCTTCCTAAAGTAAACTCTCTCACATCATACAAGACTACAAGTTGTTAAATGCACTGAAAAACTGAGATTTTTTTGAAACTGAAAAAACTGTCACCTTATTATCAAGAAATAAAAATTAGTTATCTAGGAGCAGAGGAAGACATACTATATGTGCAGAATGTGCAGTTGTACAAGTGTGCTCTGGGATATAGAGGCTCTTTGTTTTCATTATATGTGGGTTAAGTCAGTGGGGTGACCCCATTGTCACATATCTGAGCACTGGTCAGGTGAGATGCAAAAGTCACACAAAATGCTGTTGAACATGTATTCTCTGACTTCTTGGATAATTCACCACCAAGCTAACTTTCTTCCTGTGCACATTTTCTGACTTATTTCCCCCTGAACTGAAATTATCTGAATCCATGGGTTATCCTCTCTATCTTTGCCTTTCTGGCTATGACCCTTGGCTTTGTTACCTGGATCCAGCATCTACCTCTGGCCCTGTCTATCTAGAGCAGCTTTAATTATTTTCTCAACCATTTTAATATGCTGAACCCTTGAATTAACTTTCTGGTCTCCGGAAAACCCTACAAAAACTTATGATATCCCCAGTTCATGGTACATTAGCCTGGTGGTCAGTGGCATGAATGGCTCCCACATTAGTGGCCAGTGGAAAGATTGCCAGCTTTATACATGGATAAATGGCCTCAGAGGCCTAAATTGCACACTGCTCAAGGAACCATGACAAACTTTGGAAAAACCCTGGTTGAGAAACACTGGTATTGAGGTTTCCTAATTGCCTGTCAGTCATTACCCCCTGCCATGGAGCCATCTTTATACATATATATATATATATGCACACATACATTAAACATATATAAACATGTCCTGGGGGGCAACAAAGTGTTGGGACACCTCAGCTAGCCTCCTGAGGCTAGCTGGATGCTTCTTAAAAGGTAAAGACTATGGAGACAGATTGGTGCCTGGGCAAAGGATTGGAACTTGACCAAGGGCCTCACATACGGTGGACTCAGCTAAAAGTAACCAGTTTTTTTGTAAAAAAAAAAAAATATCATGGTGTGTTAGCTTTGTGGAGTGAGCTCTCTGTCTCTAAATCTGCTGGTATACAGTACATGCAATTGCATACACATGCTTGCAGCAGCCTAAAAGTCTACAAACATGTTAAAATACCAGACTGTTCTGTCAGGCGAATGTTCCCCCACTTCCCCCCCCAACAAATGGGTAGTCGGCGAGGATCCAAAGCTTAAAACTGGATGAAATTGACCTAAAATTTTGCATGAGGACAGAGGCTGTCAATGTCTACTATTCACAGGGAGAGAGTGGGGTGGAGAGATATTTGCCCTATCCTATACTATCCTGTAGGCACCTCTAGTACAATCAATCTTACATTTGCACCCCACATGCAAACTTAGGATTGCATTGCAAAACAGAGCAGATGTCATACAATCAACTGTATCTAGTTAATTGCTTTAGGTAAACATAGAGGAGAGGTTGTTCTATGGGCTAAACCAGTGTTTCTCCACCAGGGTTCCATGGACTCATAGGGTTCCTCCAGAGGTTGCTAAGGGTTCCTTGAGCAATGGGCAGTTTGTGTCTCTCAGGTCGGTTTAAAGGACGCAAATTATTTTTTGGCTATCTGTAAGGGTGACACTCCTAATGACCAACAATGTAATAGGCATTTTTCCCACTGACCCCCACACCTATGTACTGTGAGCTGTGGTTATACTATTTATAGCAGGGGTTCCCTGAAGGCCTAAAGACCTTTTTTAAAGGGTTCCTCCATATTAAAAAAGTTACGAAATATTGGGTTAAACTGATTTTCTTTAAAAACTGCACCTGCACTGCATGGTCTATCATTTTTAAGTTAGGCGGATTTAATTAATAAAATGGTATGCAGTTATTTCATGTTTTGTAGCAATTCCACTGCATAACAGCAGCAAAGTCCTCCCAATAAAAAGAGTTGTCTTGCTATTTTAGACATAATTAGAAAATGTATATATGATTCGTGTATTCTGGCAGATAATCCTCCTAGGTTAATTTGCTGGGCACCATGAGTATCCATAAATTCTGTCACTGTATATATTCTGAGAAATTACTTACTGTTGTTTTGTAGTATACCTGGAAATGACATTAGAAAGAAAAAACAAACAAATAATTTATCAGTTTACCAGCTTTTATGACCTAAGCAAAAATACCAAATCAGAAAAGCTTTGTAAAAATAAATAAAATCTTTAGATGTAAAAGCAGCATACAGAATAAGGACAATTAGTTAGATTCAGATTGATTGATAGAAAAATAGATTAGCCATTGCTAGTTTCTGTAGTCTAACCTGGAAGTTTATTTGACAGAAAGCCCTCTCGGCACACAAGTTTAATTTAGAAGCAGTGGGCTAGGTGATTGACGCAGAAGGTTCTGTAAATACATAATAAAGTCAACATTCAAAGGCAGAACAAACAAATCAAATGATTCTGGGCAGGAGGTCTTAACATGGGGAAGGTCAGTCACCAAGAGGAGGTGTAAATCTAGGAAAGCTGGAGGTCAACTGAGGTTTTTGGTAGGTATTGTTTTTACCGATACCAAGAGATTAGATTTTGTCACAGCAGTAGGAAATCATGTCACCTGTCAAATACACAAAACAGAAAACACATTTGAGGAATTGCCCCAAATATGGTATTTCCTAAACTGCAAATAGAGGTGTATACTGGGACATGAAGATGACAAATCCTACAGAATGCCTCTGATGCTGAGCAGTTTACCTTAATTAACAAGTACCACTGGCTGCTGTTTATGATTGAAATCCATGACATCCTAGCACGTGTTAACCCAGCCTTATGTAACTGATGTACTGAATGCATGTGACAATAAGATTTCACGGAGTTCGAAAACAAAGTGAACCAGGAGTGCAGAAAAAAATGGCTTCAAGGCTTTGTTTGATGTCATTGTGCATAAACATGGATATTGCTGATGAGAACAAAAGGTTATACCACTCATCCTGTCTCACCTTAGTAAACTGTACTCATAAAAATCTGTAAAGCTGAAAAACAGATCTAAAGCAATATATGTCATACAATTGCAGACAAGTTCACCGTCATATACAGCAGAGCCAGGCAGTCCAGGAGACAAAAGTATAGAACACATAGATGATCACAATGACAGCTAAAGAACATGCATAGAAGGTAAAAGAAAGCTATGGGGACTATGCTTTGTGGAAGGAGCAATGGAGTGTGGTGTAGTGCAGCACATGGGGGAACAATGGCTGTTTTCTAAATACCGTGTTTCCCCGAAAATAAGACCTACCCCGAAAGTAAGACTTAGCAATGAGTGACTTTCAACAATAAATGTGTACTGTAGTCTTCTTCATGGAAAAATAAGACATCCCCTGAAAATAAGACCTAGTGTGTTTTTGGGAGCCAAAAAAAATATAAGACAGTGTCTTATTTTCGGGGAAACACGGTAATAGCATTTCCCTTGCTGTTGTAAGTGTTGAAGCCACTGTTCTTTTATTGAATATCACTAACCACTAGTAGCAAATAAACGGAACTTATGTGTGAACTTTAACACAAATTACAGCAGATAGGATTCTGCAATTAGGTTAGTGCTAGCTGATACTTGTTGTTTGTTCAATTTTTATTGAGCTTTTAATTTGCTGCAAGCAATTTTATGCACTGGTATTAATTTAGTTCACAAGTTTGCAGTCTAGATTTCAAGCTGCAGCAGCAGGTGGGTTATGCTAAACGTTCCAGGTCACATCAGTAAATAGATAATTTTCAGGACCTCAAGTGGAGATCTTGCAATATGCTAAATAGTGAAGGATTTTGGACCAAATGGCGATTGGGTAATGACGCAAACTTATTGACATTGTGAAAAAGAACTGCTTTTAGGCTTCCTTTTGAGGAGTTCAATGAACAACCTCCATTCCATCCTATTGTATACTAAATTATACACTTTCATCAGCCCAGAAACATCAATGCACTTCACCAATTCACCATCCTGGGAAAAAATGAAACAAAATCTTCCTCTCGGTTCCTGTAGCAAGAAAATTAGGTACCTGGTGTTAACAATTTTTTTTCCTTCAGCCTTGAGCCTAGCAACTCTGCTAACTCCTTAGGAAGATGTAAATCCCTGATGAAATCATTCAGTTCAGGCTGGTTGAACAGTTGAGGCTTGTTGATAGCAGCACTGAACTCTCCACCAGAACCAATGTCCTCATGATCAGTGGCATCAGCAATGGAGACATCCTCTAAGAAACTTGGTGGGGTTGGAACAGGAATACCAAGTCCATGGGAAATAGGATGCATAGCGGATGGAAGATTTGGGTACAAAACTTCTCTTTCAGTATTCAGTTGTACCTCTTAATGTTACAAGAGTGAAAATAGCAGCCACAGCTGTGATTGTGAAGCTCCCCCCAGACTAATGGCAAGGCAAAAGGAATTTTTTTTTTTAGTTTGGGACCACTGTCTACGCTCTTCTAGGCAAATACAGCAGACTTTATGTGGAGCCCATTACTTGTCATGATTACCAATTTTCATTCCAAACTAAACTTCGGCAGTGATGTTCCTCTGATGTTTCTTTCAAGATAGTTCCTATGTATATAACAAAAATTGTCAGGTGCAGTGCAACAAACTCAAGTAGCCACTCTGTGTAAGTACAGTGGCAATTATTGAATATGGCAATTTGTGGGAAAACCATTAAATGGTTGTCTATGTTTATATTCAGATCGGTTTATGAGTATGTATGGCAAGTGGGTATATAAGCTTCTTCAGGTAGTTTATTTGTAAAAAACAATGGCTGAAGACAGGCTTAGAACCATCATCTATATCTGGGATGAAGAACTCAGTCAGTGGTTCGAGCTTCACAGAATTCATTGGTTTAGGTCAGTGACACAGTGACAGAGTGGTAAAGACTTTATCTGAATGACAAGACACATTTAAAAAGAAGTCATCAATTGCTGCTTCCATATTTCTATCCTCAAAGTTCAATTTAAGTCATACATACTATTCAATTAAGATTTTTTTTATAATATTCATGTTCTACAGATCAAAGCATTTCATTTTTTTTTCAAAACTGATGGAATACATTGCAGTACAAAGCCACTGATAAGACATCACGATCCAGCAGAAGGTACCAAAAAAATCAAACATGAGAGAAATTAAAATTGCTTTAGATAGAAAGTCATTCCAATTTAATTTCTGCAGACCGTAAGCTCTTAAATGACTCTGGACTTCCTCTAGAGAACCAGAGATTTTAATATTACAATGTAGTTGTAGTACATTGCTAAAACATTTCACAGGTAAAAAAAAACCTTAGAAATAGAGAATTAATATTTCTCTTCCCTTTGACAATATGTTTCTAAATTGCTAAAAAGGCCACAGCTTCCAATTCATTTTTTTTCCTATACTATTGAATATTGTTTTTTCAAGGAAGTCAAAGAAGTCTGTTTGTCAGCCAGAAAACCATTCAATCGTGTTTAAATCAAATTTGCACTGCGTATGAGCGTTGTTAGTATTCAACAGACACTGTTTAATTTGCACTTGAAGAGGAGCTTTTTTAAGATATAGGATATTAGTTGCTTTCCGAAATGTAAAATTTCAGTACTCTTGTATTTTTAATATCATGTCCTTATACTTTTTAAATAAAAGAAGATTGTGAGATTTTTATACACTGTTCTAAATCATACCTGCCACTACATAACTTTATCAGGATTGTGCTCCTTGTACACAATCACACTCCTAAAAAAAAAAACATTATTTAAAGTGTATCTGTGCCAGGATAGTAAACAATATGTTCTCAAGAAGCAGTGAAAGCCAAGTTCAAGGCAGTTATTTTCATTAAATAGTCCCCATGGCAGGGTACAAACTATAAAAAGCCTATAATTTTAAACAAGTGATTCATATTAACTGTCATTCAGTATTTTATTTAAGTGTAGTACAAATATTGTTTATTTGTACTACAGTATAGCACAGTGCTGAGCAAATTCTGGTAGCTAGATCACCATGGCAACATGAAAAATTCCCTTGGTAACCAGTGCCTTTAGGCTCTCTACTCTACTATGTGATATACTGCTTTGTGTGACTTTTTCCTCTTGACCAGGGGTCGGCAAACTTTTTGGACTACTAGGCCATTTCAGGAGGTCAAGATGGCACACTAGGCCAGAAGAAACAAGGTGTCTAAGGAAAGGTTTTTTTTTTAAAAATGCAGTACGATTTTTGGGAAACATGATGTTGCATGTTCTTAGAGACAGATACAATATCAGGTTCTCATGATGAGGAGTTTAGCAACAGAATGTCATTAAGGTGATTGTCAGTGAGCTGAGAGTGCAGCTTGTTCTTACAGAACTTCATCTTGGAGAACAGCTGCTCGCACGAATAAGTGCTGCCAAACATTGCGATCACAAGCTTGGCATGGGCTAACAACATTGGAAACTGAGCATGTGGCAGCTGATGGTAGAAGTCAATGAAAGTCCCTGTACGTGTGCGCGTGCTTGGCATCGAAATTCGACTGCTTGAAAGTGCTGGTGTGGTTGCACACTAAGCACAAGGCTGTGTTGCCGCGTTGGACGAAGAATAATTTATCAGTCCATTCAGGGTTGAAGACATGACATTCGAGGTCAACCTTCTGGAGACTGGGAGCTGCGCGTTGCTTCTGCTCTTTAAGCATAGTAATTGGGGTTACTGTGCGGGAACTCGATGATATCACGATAACGCGACAATTCAATTAGGCCGGATCCAACAATAAATAACTAGGGGGGGACATTAGGCCGGACTGGAATACTTGCTAGGTCGTATCGGGGCTAAAGGCCAGGGTTTGCCTACCTCTGCTCTCGACAGTGGGGCAAGCTGAATTCCTGACAATAAACAAAGTGCAGTGAGTCAGTTGTCTTCTGTAGGAAATAAACCTGTATGTATAACATATGACTGGTGTGGGTGTCTGTTAAGAAAAGGGGACAACTTAGGGACATGTATAAACATACATGTCTTCTTGTGTGAAAGCGCTTGCATACAATTCTAAGACTTTAAGCTGTACAGGACAGTTTTCTTTCTTAAATTTGTAAGCATCATTCCATCCAAATGAAGATTTTTTCATTTGGGAGAAGCAAGTTATACCACCTGATACAAGGGCTCTCTATCTCTATATATATTTTGATTTCTTATGTTTTGGAATTTTTTGGAACAAACTCTTAAAACGGGTAATATTGAATTTTTACATAAAGAAAAAATTCACAACTAATCCTGTGACACTACTCCACATGCCTCCCCATTCTCACTGATCTCCCTAGTTATTTTGTTTGTTAGCACTGGGCAGCTGGGAGAAGCCTTTACTTTGAAAGCAGCGTTGCTGTTTGTGCATTTTGACTGGTATTGTAATAATGTTTCCTTTATTTATTCATACCAGTAAAGTAATCCAAAACTGCTCAGACTAATATATGTATAATGCAGTGAATTATAGAGAAAGTCTAGTGTTTGCATTTTTAAAATGTCAAAGTATCAATCTAATTAATGTGTTGCATCCTGTGATCCCCTACCATATAGCTGTCTGTATAAATGAAAGGAGTTGATTCAAGCTTTACCCAGCACAATCACCTTTTGCCCTTATATGCCAGTCTGCAATATCTTTGCTATATAAGCAAGCCACATTTGTGTTTGCCATGAACACACACATCTAAAAATAATTTGTAGTCTTTATTTAAATGAAAATCCTAATGTAGAAAAATGTCAAATGATTATTACTAAGTATTTAGATGGCACCGACAAATTATGCAGTGTCCACAAAACGGTAAACCCAAAGGAAACCCACACCAATAAAGAAAAAACATACTCACTCCACAAGTGTCCTGGCTGGAATTCAAAGCTAGGACTACACTTCTACAATGCAAGAAAGCCGCTGCACCGCTCATGAACCAGCAGACTCTAAATAGGGGGAAAGTGTCTCTATTCCCAATAAAAATCAATATAAATTGGTTTTAATTAAAAACAAATGGAGTTGGAATCTTATCAATTAGAGAAAGTTTAGTGAATGTCAGATTGTCAATGTCAGTGTGTCCAATGAATCAGTGGTAAACTGTTATTAAACTTATATAAACTAAACATGAAATAAGCACAAATTATTAATATTATGATGATGATGATGATTACAGTGGGCAACAATTTTAAAAACAATTTTTGTTCACTTAAATTTTTAAAGCCTAAATAGATATCAAGACTGTGTGAGAAAAACTTACTTGAAAAAGAGAAATTGCACTTCTGCAGTACTTTTGAACTGACAGTGGAATTGTCCTTCAAGGTCTGCCCCGAAACCAGGTGACCCAAACATTCTACATTAGCCACTTGTTGATAGAAAGAATATTATATTCCTGCCTCTGCACATCAAACTGGGTCTGATGAAGCAGTTCTCTAAAGCTTTGCCAACTGAAGGGGACTGTTTCAGGTACCTCATTTTGGCATTTCCTAGCCTGTCATTTAAAAAAATAAAGGCGGCTGTGTTTGATGGTCCACAGATTCAGCAGCTCATCAAAGATAAACACTTCATCAGGACAATGTCAGAAGTTGAAAAGAATGCTTGGTTATCATTCATTGTCAATGACTTGGAAACAAAACTCTTGGAAACACAGGAGCAAACAATTACACAGAAATTGTCCAGAAACTTTTGGAGAGCTACAAAATGCTTGGTTCAATATGAGCATCAATGTGCATTTTCTGCAAAGCCATCCTTCTAACTTCGCGGAAAACCGTGGTGCAGTCAGTGATGAGCAAGGTGAACGATTCCACCAAGATTTGAAGGTCATGGAAGGACGGTATCAGGGTAGATGGGTTGTACATATAATGGCTGACTATTGTTGGAGCATCCAGCGGAATTGTCCTACCACTGAACACTCCAGGAAAAGCTATAAGCTTAAATTTTTTTATCTTAACCACTTACCTGATTCATTTTCAAATGATTTACTGTAAAAAAAAAGTAAAAGAGTAACAATAAAAAAACAGTAGATTCAAGTTATTATTTTATTATTTATTCATTGTATGTAAAATTTGTATGTTTTTGTCAAAAATAGAGGGTACCCTGTATCGTAAAAACTGGATGTGAGAGCAAAGAACTGGGGTCATTTCTGGAATCACCACCCAAAAATTAGTAAAAAACAAGTGTAAGATCTAACTCAACAAAAAATGCGTTCTCCAGTGTTAATAATATTGTTAATGTACATTAAATAGGGGTTGCAAATGACAGATACAGACAGTGACACAGGAGAAGGAGAGGACCCTGCCCAGAAGAGCTTACAATCTAAGTTTATACCCGAATCAGTTCCAAAGAGCAATATACTACCGTGTTTCCCCGAAAATAAGACCTACCCCGAAAGTAAGACCTAGCACTATTTTGTAAACCTGTCCTAATATAAGACCTACCCCGAAAATAAGACCTAGGAGAAAAAGAAAATAAAAGCATACATACCGGTAAATTAAAAAAGTGAGTGATCATGAGTGACTTTCAACAATAAATGTGTACTGTAGTCTTCTTCATGGAAAAATAAGACATCACCTGAAAATAAGACCTAGTGTGTTTTTGGGAGCCAAAAAAAATATAAGACAGTGTCTTATTTTCGGGGAAACACGGTAGTTCATTGATGATAAACCTGCTAATCTGTAAAAGGGTACCCATCTGTAATGTGTTCAGGGATTCATTATTATTTAAACAAAAAACTGGGCAAAGTAACTTACCATATCAGACACTTGAAATTGAATGTTTTATGTAATTCACTGCCCATGCATCAGAAAAGGCATTTGGGGACACTAGTACAACAAAGATGTGTTCTAATGTCCAATGACTGTTTTGTATCCATGGACAATTCTTTATTTACACACACATACATTATGTATAATTTAATTTATCTGGTAATAAAAGATGGATATTTCACACAGACACAAGAAGAGGGGGCCTCTTGTTATGCCCATATAAAGAAACTCAGACTTTGAGAGGGAGAAGCAGCATAAAGAGCCATTAAGTTGTGTTGCAGTAAAAGAAGAGTGATTAAAAAGTCATCAGCCTGCTACTTTTCCTTTTCCTCCACTATTCCATTCGACAGCTATTCAGTCGAATAGGTTGATATTGTTCTGGTGATCGAACGTCGAATTTGAACACCATTAAAGTCAATGGGGGAAAGTTTGGGTTATTTTTCGGGACTGTGTAGAGCTTCAGCCTACAAATACATTTAAAAAGACATGTCAAGACTACAAATACATTTAACCAGACATGTCAAGACTCCCACAGCGCTGAACAACACTGTACAAGGCAAGAAAAAAAATCAGGAATGCTTTTTTATGTTGCTGGCAAGGCCATTTTATGGGGCGGTCAAGGGAACATGCCAGATTTTATATGGTCTCCGAGTAGAGGCAGAAATGGGCACGAGGGGGTTCCTCCGGTCCAAAAATTAGCCGCCAGGTTTCACCGCTCTGTTATAAGCCATACACAGGCTTCAGAGTAGAGGCAGAGGGCCCTGGGGGGGTCTTTCAGTCAAAACAGGGTGTTCTTCTGGTCCAAAAATTAGCTGGTTACACAACTTTATTACAAGTGATATAGGCCTCAAAGTAGATAGAGGCAGAGGGCCCTAAGGGGGTTCCTACAGTCCAAAAATTAGCCGGTTACACAGCTCCTTTACAAGTTATTTAGGCCTCAAAGTAGAAAGGGGCAGAGCTTCCGGAGGGGGAGAAGCTCTATTCAAAAATTACCCAGTCACACAGCTTCATTACAAGTTATATAGGCCTTAAAGTAGATAGAGGCAGAGGGCTCCAAGGGAGGTTCTCGGTACAAAAATTAGCCGGTTACACAGCTCCGTTACAAGTGATATAGGCCTAAAAGTAAAAAGAGGCAGAGGGCCCTGAGGGAGGTCCTCCACAGAAAAATTAGCCAGTTACACAGCTCTATTGCAAGTTATAGGCCTCAGAGACGAAGTAAAGGTAGAGGACCATGTGGGGGAGGAGGAGATGCAGAATGCTGTGAAAGTGCTCTTCCTGTCAAGGTGTCAGCAGGCCGTGCAGCAGTTGCCAACTAATCACTTCACTCCGCAGAGGGGGTGTTGAAGTCATTGCCGATCCAAGCCTTATTTATTTTAATAGAAGTGAGTCGGTCGACATTTTCTGCGGAGAGACGAATGCAGATAACACACTTGCGGCTGTGCAGGCAAGAATCTGAATGGCATGTTCTGCCAGCTCTGGCCACTGCTCAAGCTTGGATGCCCAGTAGCGCAGTGGGTCCTGGCTTTGCAGGTTGCAGATGTACCATGTAGAGCTCAGGTATTCCTGCAGCATGACTGTGTAGCACTGCTGACTGTCATTGTCAACTGCTGCATGACTGGCAGCTTTCCTCTGCTCAAAAAAAGCCTGCATAGTTTGGCTTAGACAAATTCTCCTGCTGCTGCCACCCATGCCACTTAAGGTAGTTGTTGGGCTGCCATGGCTGGTGTAACTGCCAAAGGATCCCCGCTCGCGGCATAAGGAAAGGCTAAGCACAAGTCCGTTACAAGCACTTCTTGGTAGTGCTGCATTTTAGGTCCTGTATTGGGGCAAGATGAGTTGTTCTATCTTAGGCTTGTAACATGGATCAAGTAGCAATCCAACAGTCGTCAGTGTTTGTTTTTATGTGCTGTATGCGCAGATCTTTGATTATGCACTCCTGCATGAAGGCAGTCATGTGGCTCAAAGTTCCCACAACTGAGGGAATTCTGGACGCAGAATCCTGTGGGTCAAGCAGCAGCACAGGGTCCTCCTCCTCGTCCTTTTCTGCCTGGTCTTGTCATCCACGGAACATGCCGCCTTGTGTTTGGGTTAATGGATGCCATGTACCCTCCATATCCTTCTCTGCCCCTTCCTCCCCTCCTCTCATGCCTGCAATCTCCTCCTTATCCTCATCCTCTTCCACCTCCTCCTCTTCCTAGATTTGCGGTACACTATGCCTAGTAGGCACACATGTCCCATGATCACTGACACAGGGTTGATTCCTGCTGATCATCCTGGTCGCCTCTTCCAAAGGTGCCAAAACAGTGCACAAGTCCTCGATTTGCAGCCACTTCGCAAGGTTGAAGTAAGGTAATGTAGGTAGGCGTCTCGCAGAGGAATGCGTAATGGAACGGATTGGAGTTTACTAGCCGGTAAGGGAGGAGCTCAAACCCAAATGAGCTGTGCAATTGCTGCATTGATTAGCTTTGTTTTGAGGTCATTTGGGCCATATTTCCTCTTGCGCTCCAGCATCTGGGGATGGAAAGTTGGATGCTGCTAATGCTAACCACAGAAATATTCGACGATGGGGTAGAAGGTGTGAGGGATGGCAATGATGCCTGGTCTTGACTGCTAGCAATGTGACCAACACCAGCCGCTGTGCGTTGGAGCCCCTTCTCACCGCTGGTGGAGCCTGAAAACTGTAATACTCGGCTGCATCCCCCATTCAAAATGCTGGCAGCAGCACGGGGACCTTTGGTGGCAGAAGTAGGAAAGGCAGCGGAGGAAGATCCAGCAGCTTGAGCTTGCTTCTGGGGCAACTTTGCCCAGATGTTCCCACCAGGTTACCAGGTGGTGGCTTTTTAAATGTGTGTTCATGCAAGTTGTTCCAAGTTTGTTTGGGCTTTTGCCTCTCTTCAACTGCTCAACACACAGTTTGCAGATGACCATAATGTTGTCATCACTATGAACACTAAAAAATGCTCACACGGGGGAACATCGAATTGGACCAAAAGGTGCCATGGAGCTGGTGCTTGTGGTGGCGGTCCGCGGTTGTTGAGGCACACCTGTAGTGTCAGCTGCCGACGATGGACGACTATGAATTGCTTGACTGGTACGTGAAGACTGCAGAGTGTTGGCAGCTTTTACACTCTTCCTCCCTCTCCCCCTATGAGGGCAGTCTGCAACCTCCTCCTCCTCCTCCTCTTCCTGCCTATGATGATCTCCTTGTTTGCCCCATATCGGATCAAGGACATCATCATCATCATCAGAATAGACATTTTCCCTGTATGTGCCGACAGGAAGCAGCGGCCTTTTGGAGCAAGTTTAAAGAGTGTTGGGGTGAAAAGTAAGAGGAGGGAAAGCCTGTGAACTGACTCTCTTCATCAGATGACTCAAACAACTGTGCGTCTTCAAGGAATGCGTTCTGCTGCGCCTCTCCACCCCCTTGGTGTGACTCCTCTATGTACTCATAAACATTCTGTCTACACGAGTCTTTCCAGCCAAGGAGGAAGAGGTGTATCAGGGACTATAGTTTGGGACCCCTGTGAGGCCTGTGGCTGGGATTGGGAGGAAGAGGGGGTGCAATCACTCTACTACCTGTTGTTCAAGGCGTGGTAATAATGGGCGCACACCACCACCAGCATCGCTTAAATGTCTAAGGTCCAGCTGGCTTCTTGTTCTCGGGTCTGCAGTTAAAAACAAACCGATACTGCATTTTTTGCCACTCGTGACAAAGCTGCACTTTGCTCTTTGGCTAGACATAGTTTAAATGTTTGTGTAGCTTCACACCCTGCAAAATACTTTTGAGCTAATATCCTTCACAAAGTGTAAATTATTACAGTAAGCATTTTTTTTAGGGGGGGAGTGGGGATTTAAACAAAAAGTGCAAGTGCACTGTGTGTGTTGTATGTGGCACTTTCCTTCTGCGGTGACTCTTGTAATATGCAGCACGGTATACAAATGTGACGTCCGTCACTGCATATGTCTGACTGTCTCTCTGTACATGCGTGATGGTGTGCACGCCATCTGGGTACCCTGGCTCTCTCTGCCTGTGTGTAACACGCTGACTGACTACAGTGAAACTCTACCTATCTGAGTAGAGTAGATTACAGGACTGAAGCAATACAGTGCGATACAACTACTGTATATACCCGAGTAAAAGGCAACTTTTTCAGCACCAAAAATGTGCTGAAAAAGTCACCCTTGACTTAAACTCCAGTCAGGCTCCCCGGCATGGTCACCCAGTGCTGTGACAGAGCTGAATTACCTTGCTGGAAAACCATGCTGGAAGGGGGGAGGGGGGCGGTCGTTCGTTTGCCCCTTCTATTGCTGCTGAAATACAGAAATACAGTGTACTTACCTTTCCTTGCCGCGACAGCTTCTTCAGCCTGGGATCCGCGTGATGCCGCTGCAGGACTGAACTTCAATACCCCGCCCTGTACCGCCCTGTAGGAGGCTAGGAACAGAGCAGGGCATGGTTTAAAGTGTGTCCGCGTCCCTAGTGTGTGCAGAGAGCAGTGTTGAGTGCGATCATCACCCAGAAGGTGAAGACAGTCTGTAACTAAAAATACTGCTAACAAACTCATTTTAGATGGGTTTTTTCATGAAGATAGGTTAAAGTGTATAGTACATAGAGCTGAAAAGAAATGTTTTTTTGTTTGGCACATATGATATATATATATATATATATATATATATATATATATATATATATATATACATTCATACCATACCTTACTTCGCCTTTACAGCAACGAGGTGGAGAACTAAAGTGGCAGGCAGCGAATCGGCTGCCTGCCACCACAAAGATGGAGGAGAGGATTCTTGCTCTTATTGGAGGGCCCTACGAATTATAGGGGAGGTCCCTAGGCACTGTGGGAGCGACAAATTTGTGCCTGCAAACCACGTGTTTTTCGGGTCGGGTTTACCCGAATTCGAACGGCCATATTCGGGTTGAATATAAGGACGACCTGAATTCGAACACCAACACTAGTGGAGACCTGTAAGTGACACAGAAAAAAAATGAGTACCCCTCTTCTGTCTGTGCTGGTTTAAATGGCTGTTTATACCTCAAAACTGGACTAAAATATAAACTGTTTGGCAGATATGACAGCTTCTTTATATTTATTTCATCTATGTATTTAGCGGTTTGCCTTGCGTTTTGTGTGGAGGCAACAATCACAAAACAAGCTCACAACAGTTGCACATGGAACAAGGTCAGCCTCTAATAACTGAAGTGTATAAAAGCGTATGAAAGCATTTGTTTAGTTATAAAGCAGTGCCATTGCACAGGGGAGAAGCAACAAAGCCATGTAGAATATAGAAGAGAGAAGGGGAGGGGGGTCAGTAAACTATAATATATAGTTAAAAGGAGTAGAAAAAGCAAACCCACCTCTAAGATCAGAGCTATTGTGTAATCATTTAGACACATTATAAAGAAGACTGTTTATACCAATTGGCATAGCAGGAGGCAGAATCAGGACTATTTTAAAGACACTTTTCTTTTCATGTAATGCTTATCTCCAGTTTATCTGAAGTAAGTAATGGAAAAGTGTATAAATGTGTATGTTGCTTTATTAGCAGTGAAAACTGTAATACCCTGTACAGTATATCTGAATGTATTTATAACCTCAGTGTATTATACACCTCTAAAAAGGTGATAATTGTGAACTGAAAATCATAGATAATAAAACTGGTAAGTTACCCCAGAGGAGCATAAGGATTACAACAATACATGGAACACGTCTCCCTTTTGCTTTGTTAACTGTCTGTTAACAGGTCATTTGATATCTTCGGGCTTATTTCAAAGTAACCTACTTTTAAAACGAGCACTACAAGCGATACTATTGATTGCTGCCCTTTTATCTGCTTCATTAGAAATATATTACACATTGAAAATTAGTGGGGGAGCACCATACCCTGGAGCTGCCTTGCCATATCTAATTGGGTTAAGTTGCAAATAAGGGTCTTCTACTCTCAGTGATAATCAATCTTTCATTGTAATTGAAGTCACTTTTACATTTGCCTTAGCAGTAATTATTTGGTATCATTTTTTTCCTTTGGCAGTGTTCAGCAAAGACCAGCACCTAAACTGAAGATCATAACATTCTGGCTGGTGACAGCTTACATTCTGGAGAGTAATGATAGCCTTTATTGAAGCAGAGCTCTAGATACAGGTATTATAATGATTTCCAGTTGCTAAGATTCAGGATGAAGAACATGTCATATCTGAAGAATCTCACAATGGTTGTCTTAGGAGAATACTTTCAATCAATTTGTGAACAGCAGTGTGAGATTTATCCAACTATAAGGATTTGTAGAGGGAGATTTCTTTTCTCTGTCTTTTTCACTGTGCTATGATTTAATAGGTTAATGGTGTTTGGGTTTTTTTTCTCTGCATGCAAGTGTATTGGGGAACCAACCTGTGCACTTTGCAGAACACTGCCTGAGGGAGCCTTCAACCTGACAGAGCTTTACCAATTTCCCGTCTTTTCTGTCATTGGTTATTAAGCCATATTCTTGTGTCAAGCTTCTGCCTGCAAGCCCGTCATTTATTGGTGTCAGTTATTTACATGCATCAGTGGAAAAGAACATGAAGAAAGGCTCAGGGCAGCACCGCAAAGGGGAAAAGTAACAAATCTAGAGTTCAACACAGCGCACAGCAAAGAGTGAATGACAAAATGTTGAATGTGCAGTATTTGAAGTGATGCAGCGAAAAGGCTATTCTGTAGATAAACAGTACATAAGTAAAGAGATTCATGACAGCCATCATAGAGCAGGGAAATATATCGCCAGTCTTCTAGAAGTGAAAAACAGTGACTTTTTTATTTAACATACATACTGAATATTTCTTATACCAGGTCTCAGTGACCAGTCATCCCTCAAGATGTATCCTGGATC
>NC_092858.1:51503411-51509366 GCF_032062135.1 Pyxicephalus adspersus | reverse complement strand
GGCAGTAGAGTAAAAGGGAATGGCAGCAAAAAAACATTCACCATTGTATTTATTTGTTGAAACAGGGATAGGATGGATCTTCTTTTTAAGTCAGGAGGCTTTAAAAATGTACAACTCTCTGTTATTGATGGACTATCCAGTCTATTAGTGCATCCTGCAATTCTAATTTACATTCTGGATTTTATTTTTGCAATATTTATTCATGTGAGCCCTGTATGAATTTACATCAATATTCACTTGTGCCTTGGGCAGAATGATTTTAAATTAAACCGTAGTCCTCCCTTTTACAGATTTCGATTGTGTCTTGTGTGTGCTGAGCCAACTGTGAGGGCTGCGTATATCACTTTTGATGGAGAAGAGTTAAGTGCAACAGACTGAGCTAACCGGAGCTATTTGTTCTTGCAAACTGTGTGATTCCTTGTAAGTAATTATCTTTCTTCTCTTTCAAGCTGAAAGTATAGCACCCCTACATCTCCCCTGCTAAATTTTAATTAGAAGTTAGAGAACATTGTATCTTCAATTAGCCAGAATTGTTTATTACTGTTCTCTTGCACACCTTCAGAAATTCTGACCATTCATTAGGCTACTCGTGCAGCTTTGTATTATTTAAATAACCCACAAATAAACCCAAATAGTTCTAATATTCCAACCTTCACTGTTTTGAGTGTATGGATATCCCCATCTCCAGAGAGATTAATCAAGGGGTAACTTCAACTTCAAAATTTCAGTTTTAATAAAGCTCTTTATGTGTACTGTGATAATTATTAGTTGAATATTAAACTTCACTGGTTTGTGGAAACAAAACGTTTATATAATAACAGCAGAGCACAGTAAGGATACGTTGGTCCTGTACCGCAATATGCCATAGAGATCACCACTATTGAAATGCTCACCTCCATAAGTACTTATAAAGTGGTAATTGGGTCTTTATAAAATGGTCACTTTATAAATATGTCAGTCACTTTTTTTATATATATAAATTATTTATCAGAAATCATAAAAAAACAGGAAACAAAATTTGGGTACATAAAACTGAAATAGGCTACCAAAAAACTGGTAAGAAATGTTGGGGCAAAAATGAGAAGCTACAAGGAGTAGGGGGGGGGGGAGGTGGTAGAGCCAGAATGCACGCCTTCAATGCAGTCACCAAGTATATAAGTAAAGATTTTTTATACCATTTAGACAGTATTGAGTGCAGGTAGATAAGAAGTGGAAGGGGACGGTCATTAGGCCAGGTAAATGTAGATTTGTAAGTGTCAGAATCACCTGACAGACCTGAGTTCAAAACACCTCCACTTTAGGACTAAACCTAAAAATATGTATAATCATTCCTGAGAGACAGAACAGTAGATTTTGTGTAACAAAAATTGTGTCTTGTTTTAGCTGGTCACTTTATAAATTTGCCAGTTATAATAAAAGTGCCGGTATGGTCCAGTCATGAATCAGTGATCATTCATAAATTTGGTAACTTTTTTTAGCTGACTGGCATGATCTAAAAAAGTGCCCATATTTAGTACAAATAACAGCACTTTTTTGCCGATCTAAGGAATTGGGCTTTTTACAACATGCACCCCTATCTGCGCCATTGATCCCTATTCTGAAATCAAGGCATTGATGACAGAAGGCAACTAACATTTTCACAAGGAGAGTTTGGTCCCCTAAAAAGGATTCTGCAAAGTCATAAATAGAAATCTCTGTTCCCTGGCTACATAGGGCTTCATAGAAACTAGAATGTGGGACTACAGCAACCTGCCTCCTAGTCTGCTCAGTAAGTATTTAATGACACATTCAATTTATTCCCATGACCGAAGGGAATTTGTTTTGAATTTGGAAATTAATATCAGTGAAATTAAGTCATTTTGTACAGTAGGTTCAATTTACAAGTTATAATGTGTGAAAGAAATATGGCACATCACTTTAACAGAGAGAACAAAATTCACATTTCACACCAACCAACAATTCCCAAACGAAGGGCTAACTTTAATATAGCTAATTGCATATACTAGAGTTTTGTCTCTAATTAGTAAAATTAAAATCTCAATGACTTTGGTATCTTCTAAGCTAGTTGTATTTCCTAAGCTCAAACTGTTCACTTGGCAGGAACTGGAAGTCAGTTCTAAAGCAAAATGACATTAATCTGAGTTAAATTCAGATTGCTATGCCATCTTTTCTAAGCCTTTGTCAAAGACCATAGCCTTATACTATACTGTGCCACTGCTATCTGCAAAAGTAAATGATTATGGATTGCATGCCTCACTGGTTTTGATTTGTCATCCTAAGTAGTTATTATGAATAATATGCAATGTGTTTAAACTTCAGTATGATATATTTCCATAGCTGATTTGTATTCATTTCTTTGACCTTTCTTAGTGCCAGTTCAGCGTTCTGTTCAATATAGCCTTTGTGTGGAAATATCTTTACATTGCAAGGCAAACTAATTCACGATTTGATTCACCCCTGTATTGCCTTATATTAAAAGTGTTCATTGTTATTTGCAAAACTAGCAGAATCCAGTAAGAAACTGTCATAATACAGACACTTCCATTATGGTATGAATTTATAATGGAGGCTGGCAATGACCCTTCTTTTTGCCTTACCCAAAATAATCACAGTCCCTACCTGCACAGATGACTAAGTTCATGGCAACATAGTTATTCAGAATGCTGAATAGTAAAAGAAATAGTGTGCACTGGTTCTGGTATTTATTTGTATTTTTCTTGTGGAGTTACTAACAGAGTGGAGTGATTGTATGTAATGTCTAATCTGTAGATAAGCAAAAAAGGATGTTTGAGGGAGATCAAATTTTTCCTGCAACTCCGAAAAGGAAAGCAATCTTTTTTCCACTGGATGTAATATATTTCGGAGATGAAAAAGCCCCCGGTCTTGCCATGTCTGCCACATATTTCTAATTAGGCTGTCAGGTATCAGAGGGGTTCGTATGATGGATGTAAGCACAGAGCCCAGAGAGGAAAGACCGTACTTAGAATTATACATTCTCCAGATATTCCTCATAAAACCATCAGCGACAGCAAATCCCTCTCGGGCATTAACCAGGAGGAGCTCCAAAGCATCACATTAGGATGAAGTGGGGAAATCCAAGCTTCCTCCAACTTCCGACATACACTGGGGGAGACTAACATAGTATTTTATCAGGCCCGGAGCCCCCATACCTCTGAGTGCTTTAGGTGTACAAACCACCGACTTTGAAAGTCTGTGACACTTGTGAGCCCAGATAAAGTTCAAAATGCTAGCCTGTAACTTCTTCAAGGTAAGGAGAGGGACCCGAACCGCAAGGGTTTCAAACAAATTTAGGAGCTTGGGCAATAGCATCATCTTGACTGACGCAATTCTCCCCAAGAGCGGCAATGAGTGTCCCTTCCATTTATTCAAGTAGGCATTTAGTTCCTGGAACAATGGGGGGAAGTTACAAGTATATAGCTGAGTGTATGTAGCTGTTATTTGGGTGCCCAAATAGTTTAAGAAGTGCTCTCACCAGGTAAAAGAATAACTATTTTTTAACACTGAGAGTTGCGAGGGGGGTATATATAAGGGTAAGGCCTCGGATTTCGAAGAGTTCACCTTATAGCCCCGGGCCAGTACTAAAGGCACCAAGTTCAGACCACAAATTTGGGAGGGTGGTGGTAGGTTGTGTCAATGTAAGCAGTACATCATCTGCATACAATGAAATTTTGTAGGAGGTATCCTTTACAGTAACACCATGGATATTGGGGTTGGATCTGGTTCTCTCCGCCAGGGGCTCAACACTAAGAGCAAAGAGTAAGGGAGACAAGGGGCAGCCTTGTTAAAACATTTGCCAAACAATAGGAAACCATTTTATTAAATATGAATTGAAAGGTTGCTGATTACTGGTTTACCCATGATGATTTCTATGTAATGACTAAAGAAATATGTTGTGGAAAGAAAAGCAGATGAAAGTATTGTCAGAGGATATTAATATAGTCAAAGGAAGTATGGTATTCACTTTAGGAACTAATACACTGTTACACTTACACATTCATTAGTATGCATGTAGCTGGAAGAAAAATATACAGTATATGATGCTGGATCATTTTGTAAGGTAAAATGAAAAGATATTCTTTTGTCAATTAACTGGTGATCCTTCAATGCATCTGCTTGTGGTGCAGGAAAACACACTGTGGAATATATTTGTGGTATCTACTATAAAGTAAACCTAATGTACAGAATGAGATATAAGAGATATAAGAGAGGGCTACTTCTGGAAGTATATTCTTCTTACCATTTCACTATGCTCTCACCAACCTTTAAAGAAATAGTGTACATTCTTGAAAGCAATGATTTACTAAACATTTAGTTGAATTTTTATATAAATTTTAATACTTACATACAGGTAAAGTTTTGGCTAGATAGGATTAGTATCTCACTTACTGATGTTTGTTTCCTTCATGCTCAGCTGCAGTGTTTGCTGGATAGCTTTAGTGGCTCTCTGACTAGTTTCAGTCACTGCCTTGAGATCACTCTGTAATTACATTTTAAAATAAAAAGGACCATCCAGAACACATTCTGAATTCTGCTGCCAAATGCTCCCTGTTGCTCAATGTTCCTGATGTTTTCAGCTGAATGATACAATGCACACAAGCAGCCAGGGAAGCACCAGCTTTCTTTGTTTTGTTTAGCTTTAAGACAAATGTGGACTGTAATATTTGTCCATGTTGGACACTACACAGCAGTTTGCACCTGCTGCTTCCTGGGGCAGACAATAAATGGGTTTTTACATTTTTGCTTTTACATTGCTTTTATACAATGTATAGACACGCATGTATCTTATATATTATACTTTTAGTTTTGTTGATAAAAAAGTCATTATTAGGTAAAAAATATACACTGCTAGGTATATAACCATTGCAGGGGTGGGTGGACAGATAATACCACCAGGGAACGCTCCATAGGTATTTGAAATATATACATTTTTGCACTGGTGGTATTCAAGACCAAGTAGTGTAAAGTGGAACTAAACTCAAAAGTGCATAAAACACAAAATTCACTTACCTTTAATCGCAGATTTTCAGTCGATTGGTCCGGAGGTGTCTTCCATCGGGTCCCACGTCGTCCCAGTATTCGTCTTCAAGCAGGCACCCAGGCAGCGCTATCTTCCCCTCATCTTCCTGATCTTTCTTCCTACATCACCAGACAAAGGCGCAAGATCGAGTTATCAACTCTTTTATGTAAAGTGAAATTTCTGAGTTTAGGTACGCTTTAGGTTGCATATAGATGCCAAATATATGTCACCGGAAATGACCTTCGTGATCATTTCCAGTGACACTAGATCAAAAGAACACTATATACAGAGTACGGTTCTTTTCTAGGAGGACCAGAAGGCACCCTGATGTGTCCTTCATCGAAAAAATGACAATGTTTTTCCCAGACTGATGTTTAGTGCATCACCATGGTGTATAACTAAGTGACATTGGGTGACTGCTATGCACACACTACATTTTCACCAAAGATTCATGATGGTGATTATCTAGCATTTGTACATGTACCCCTACGAGAATACAGAAATAGAACAGTATTGTCAAAGAGTGCTTCTATCCACTTCCAGATATTTTTTAGAAGAGATGCTAAGTAAAATATTTTCTTTATTTTAAATTTATGCTATACTAGCATTGTATTAACATATTCTGTGCTGTGTCCTTAGATTTTTTCAGCTGTGTGGGTTTATGAGTACTTAAATAGTATTATTGGTGCAGGAATTATTTTAATAGGATTGTTACAGCAGTGGATTAAATATAGATTTACTATAGATAAAGCACAGAAATATGAAGAACTTGAATGTAGAAATGCTTAATGCTGCTGAGAAAAAAATACAGTTCTGATTTTGAAACTAGGGATAAGGTGGGTTATCCTGGCCCCGTCAATGAAGATGGCTAAACACTGAAACCAGGAAGTGAAGGAGAAAGAAGATGGAGGCACCTA
>NC_092858.1:51499767-51502956 GCF_032062135.1 Pyxicephalus adspersus | reverse complement strand
CAATGTCTTGTGTTCATTTTCTTTTGTTCACTACCTCCTGCTTGATAGGCAATTGTTATAATGTATGGCTTAGTGACGTGTACTCTTTCAGAAAGTTAACAGCAGTCGAGGGCCTCTGTACAACTATACACAAATTCCTTTGAGTTATAGTTCATTTTCTCCTAATTGAATGGCATATTTGAGCTGGCATAATTAGAGTCTGATGGTAGCTATGAAAACTAGAGGACTTCAGAGTACTATCTGCCATGCTAGTATTTTAATTTTACGACTTAAGACTGTGTTTCCTGTTCATTGTAACTTTAAAATGTCCTCTCTGGGACAAATAGATCATCACACAGATTACAAGTACATCTTCATCCTATGGAGCCTTTTATTTTGCTGCAGCATCATCGGCAGAGCACACATCATATGTTCCTGAAAAACAAAAAATGCCAGAAAAAGGCTATCATAGAATATTACCCTGCAACTAATCAGCTATTTCTGTTTATGTATTTTTGCTGTCTTTTTTTGTTCCTTCTTTGTGAATTGATTAAAGAATAGCATTAAAAAAGGGGATGACTCATGAAATAAGTGTGTATAATCTCTGTATCTCATTTAAAGTATTATTCCTTTTTCACTCAGGGCTGCAGGTTTTGGAAGCTAATTGGTTGCTATGGACAGCAAGACATTTAGCATACTCTTCATACATATGAAAGATGTGTTGTGGAAAAAAAATGATTGCTGACTATAATAATGTAGGTTCAAAATGTTCTTTCTGAGGCCCTAATTTAAAAAAAAACATTTGGGCAACAAAATGTTATTGATGGTACATTTTTCATACAATATGTATTTACAGTTACAGCCTACAAGGTACAAACATGCAGAGACAAAACACATACAGGTTTATTTTCTTTTTTTTATAACATATTTTATTTTAATTTTTTAGAAATATGAAAGTACAGTTATATTACCGGTATTACATAAGAGACAATTTATAAAAGAACAACAAAGAAGAGAAGTCAAAATAAATGCACAGGTTGCCAAGTTACAGAAACACAGAAATGAGTCTCAAAAAGTACAGTAATCAAATCATTTATAGCGTAATGTAGTAAAATGAGTCCTCAGCATTTAGTACCTGAGCCATTCCTAACAACATAATTGTATAACCATATTTGGCGTAGGTCAGTGTAACAAATGAAATTTATCAAACAGAGATGGAAAATACAAACAAAAAGAAAAAAAAAAAGAAAAGGATGGCAGTCCCTAAAAATTCTTCATACCCAAAAAGATGACAAGTAAATTCACAGACCCATAGCTGGGCTCAGATGAAGTCTGTATTGGGTATCCTAAAATTATTTCTAGTATAATTTGGAGGCAAACTTTAGCTTTATTACTATAAATGATACATGTGAGATCCTCCATGAGCATCATTTCATTGACCTGGATGATGTAGGACCTGGCATCAGTCACTTAATGACCCACCA
Source organism: Pyxicephalus adspersus (assembly GCF_032062135.1). Taxonomy (NCBI): domain Eukaryota; kingdom Metazoa; phylum Chordata; class Amphibia; order Anura; family Pyxicephalidae; genus Pyxicephalus; species Pyxicephalus adspersus. The sequence goes on along the minus strand of NC_092858.1, from coordinate 51,501,493 downwards.
CTGAACTACAATAGAGCTTTAAGGAAATTTCATTATGGTGAAACAAGAATACGGCATGGTTCCCAGGAACATAGCAACCAGTAAACTTTTATATTATCTCCCTAACTGTATCCCAAAAAATATTCGTATGGGACAAGACCAAAAAATATGCAACATCATGCCCATACCTTGGAAATAAATTAATTTTTACAATCTGTGCCCGACCAAACCAGAAAATGTCTCCAATATCATCTTAGAAAGAAGAGGTAGAAAATTCAACAGAAACATGTGGAACAAATCACAAGACAACAATGTATACAGATATTTTTTTTTGTTATTTTATCTGATCTGTGTTTTGTGGTGGTGGACTTGATCTGTATCTACCACATCAGCACCAACCAATCACAGAGGACAACATCAGGTCAGGAGTGGATGGTCGGGCAATTTGCCATACACAAGATAGCTACTTCCATACATGTAATGAAGGTTTATTTTTTCATGGATCCAAGCTGACACAGCCAGCACCACCAATGAGGGGGGGGGGACTGAGATTCCAGTGCCAGTAAGTGAGAATAGATATATAATAATAAGTCTAATATTAGTGTTAAAGTCTACTTAAAGTTTATCTACATTTTCAAATTCGTTTTAAGTTTATCCTTTCATTGATATGGATATAGACTGGTTTGTCCAGATTGTCAAATTTCCAGGTGTAACAGAAATTGAGAGTTGTGTAAACCTAGTGGGACAATGAAAAACATACAGACTAAACTGACTGACTAGGCAAACATTTGGACCTCAGGTCCCCAATAGGAAGCTAAGTAACAAACCATTGTTTGTAACAAACCACCATGCTTAAGGTGGGGTAATAGTTTAGGCTTGTTTGCTCATGTACTGTATGTATTGTGACAGATTGTCCCTAGAAAGGGTAGAAAAGGTCAGGAAAGTGTTAAAAAGGCTCCAGGGAAATGAAAGTGAGGATGTTTTGAATGTGTTTCTAGGAAGAAACCTGGTTCTTTAGCGCCCTGGAGCCAGCCAAGGAAGTGGAAGTGGAAGGGTGGGCCCCTTGGCCCAACCCAATCCTGACTGGATTAATATGCACCTGCACTCAGGTCCAAGTGAGAAGGTGTGCTCAGCAAGAGGCTGACAGGGGAAATATTCAGCCAGAGGCATGCCAGGCTGAGAGAGAGCCAGAGGGGATTCCAGGCTGAGAGAGAGAGCCGGAGTGGATGTAAGGCTGAGAGTGAGCCAGAAGGACCCAGGCTGGGAAATTGATCAGCAAGAGGCCGAGGGAAGAGGATCAGCCACTCTGTTGCAGGCTTGACTGTGTTGAAAGATGGAGGGTGCATAGGAAGCAGCTCAGTAAGTTCCCAGAGCTGTGGGGGGAACAGAGCTCGGCTTTAAACCAGCAACAAGTACATGTGAGTGGAACATGTTGGTTTGTTAGCCAAAGACTGCCTTGGTTTGCTTATGCTATAAAATGCTTTACTGTTAGTCAGAGAGGGACTAAGTAATTGTATGTAGTTCCTCAGCCGAGCCATTTATTTTGTTTAAGTGCTAATAAATAGACATGCAGGAGCCTTTTTGAACGGCAACTTTGAGGTCTGCTGTCTGATCCCGTTGCTAGGGGCGATCCCACAGTATGTTGGTAATTCCACTGTTTTCAAGTGCTCGCTGGCCTGCTTATCTTTCTGTAGAAAATCTGTAAAATCAAGACTAATATTTAGCCAAGCAAAGGGACAACCCCCCC
>NC_092858.1:51496610-51499730 GCF_032062135.1 Pyxicephalus adspersus | reverse complement strand
TATGGCAAATCTACTGATACAGAGTTTGCTCCCTTAAAATGGAACTGTCAGAAAATTAAAAAAACACCACTTACTTTTCTTCCACAGAGCCCCCGATCCCTACGCACCTGGCCTCTGTCTTGTCCTGCGTTGTTCTGGAACCCCCCCTTTCACCACCATTTCCTTCCATCTTCCCTCTTTATCTGCCTATGTCACACATTCTCAGATTGGGCAGAGGCAAGATCGGGCATGCACAGAAGTAGCAGCCTGAAGCCTCCAGGGATACATGACGTACGTGTCCCAGGAGTCTCCCATTCAGTCTTCACCGCTGGGGCTTGTGAGAGATAGCAAACAGCTAATTTTTCCTTTGTATAAGAGGCTTTTTTTAACCAGTTCCAACCCCTGCAAGTTTGTGGTGTTAACAATTCTCCATTACTACATATGCTCCATCTGCTGTCCTCTCATACATGGTGCTACAGTTTCCAAAATCTTCATGGGATCAACTTGAGATGTTATCTGTGGAAGTACGGACTTCTATATGATGTTTCTCCTGAGGAAGCAATAGGCGAAACGCGTTGAGGTGCATTGTATTGAAAACGTGAACTGCTTGTAACATAATATGACATTGGAAATTGTCACTGTGTTTGTAAAAGACAGAAATTGGGGGTTTTATGGATATATTTATTTTTAATAATATTGTATAATATGTACCCGAAAAGTCCCACAATTATTTGTCACTCAGCTTTGATTCTGGGACCTCACACCTCTAATGACTTTTACATACATATGATTTTGTCTGGATGGTGTTGCTTGGTTGAAACACAGACTTTGCTGCTCTTTCAGTTCCTTCTTTTCTCTGTTTCTTTTCCTTTGTCTTTAAAACACCACATGGTTGATTCTTTCCCCTGCTACCTCAACTTTGTCTTGTGTAACTATCCTTTTACGAGGAGCTGGACAGACCAATTGTTTGGCATAAAAATAGAGTGTGCAAAGTGTAAAATGCAACTAAACTTTTAAAATGTAGGCAAATTATTTTCATATTTGCTGTAAAAATTACTGAAATACAGACAGAGGCTTTTAAAATCAAGCATTTCTTTTTCTGTTACAGAAATCATGACAAGCTGTGACAAATGCTAAGTGACTTTTTACTGTTTCCTTCTGGCATATATATTTTTGCAATTGTTCACTTGCTAGAAAAGAGTAGGTATCTTTAAATTTGTAGAGCTATTATGTCTTGTATTTGTTTCCTATATTATATTGTTTCCTATTTTGTTTGCTATATTCAGTGGACTATGTACATGATTCTTCTAGATGCCACAATTTGCATGGATGGGTTTCCTCCTAGTCCTTTAGCATTGCACCACATCCCAATCATACAAGGATTCCATTGATAGATTAGGATTACTGTTTAACTGTGAATAAATATCACAAACACATCACTAATAACATTCCAGTAAAAACCAATGCATTTTACAGATGAAAAATTAAATTTCCATACATATTCTCTTTACCTGGAACATCCATCTGATTTTTTTTATGATCCAGGTAGAAATTAAAAAATCAAACCTTATCTTTTCTAACCATAAACAATGCAATGCAATGTGAGATAAACTGAGATGTGACAGCCCTCGTTCTGCATAGTTCAGAAGCCTCTGGCCTTGGTGACAGAAGGTTTCAGAAATCTACAAAAGGTTAAACAGCGGTTGTCATCAAAATCTCGGCCATGTTTCCTGCAACTGCCAAAAGACACATTCTGAGAGATGAAATGATAAACACTGATACAGCAGGCATTATTAAAGATAAAAAGAAGGTCCTCACATAGTTGACACTAAAGGGGAGCAGTTTAGCTAGGTTTATAAAGCATTTATCCAGGAATCATCATATAACTATTCTTATAATTACCAAACAATATTAAATGCACAGGTCAGTGCAATCAATGCAGTTTAATCCCTATTTTCAATATTTAATATGCATTTGCTATGATACTATGACTATGCACTAAAATAATAAGGCATTTGTGTAACATATTACAAATATCAAATATTTTACAAATGTGATAAAAGCCAAAAAAAACTACTACTTACTATAGTAATTGGTATACTAAAAATGAAAAAATGTTGGTTCATTAATAATATTTGTATTTATCAACTGATCTGTGTTTAACTCAACAAGCAAATCCATAATAAAATTTTTCTACTACCTTTCTGCATGATATAAATATTGTATAGTTAGTCCCTGGTAGTGCAAAAAGCTGCACTGACAATATTATATCAAAATACTCAAAATTAATACACTGGGAGGAGTGCCGAACATTGCAATAAAATCTCTTCAGGGGGTTAAGCAGAAAGCATAAATGCATCTGGTGGCAGAAAAGTACTGTGGGGGATAACAAAAGACTAAATGTAAGTTTTGCAGTCTGAGCTTTTTTTTATTTTAAAAGAGTAAGTGCACTAATGTCTTGGTGCAGAGGCAGAACCTGGAGGGCTATAGTGAGTTGAATGGTTAGGATCTCTAAGCAGTCCATGCTGCTGAGGGCCTGCCATACAAGCTTTACCATCCCAATCCCACAGGTTGGCTTGTGCAAATTATATATAAAATATTTGCATATAAATGTATTCATTAAACCAAATATTTAAATTGGAATTGACAAGCTTTACCATCCCAATCCTACGGGTTGGCTTGTGCAAATTATATATAAAATATTTGCATATAAATGTATTGATTAAACCAAATATTTAAATTAGAATTCACAAGCTTTAACATCCCAATCCTACAGGTTGGCTTGTGCAAATTATATATAAAATATTAAACCCCTAAGCAAGACACATACATTCCTAAAACAGAAGAGGCTTGATGTCTTAGTTTTTACCCACAAAGATATACTGTATTTCACTGGGTTTGCTAGCCCCTTAGACTGGATCTTTGACTTTATTCAGATGCAAAGCATCTAGTGCATGAAATGGTAATCCCCTAATTCATTTCGACTCTCTTGGGTTACTGATATGGAGGAGATATTTCCTTTAGGTCCCTGCTGTTTCAGATGCCACAAATTGCTACTTATGGCCTAACTAAATTTAAAAGTGAACAAAGCAAATTTTATTACCCTGTTTCCCCGATGATAAGACACTGTCTTATTTTTTT
>NC_092858.1:51468404-51495520 GCF_032062135.1 Pyxicephalus adspersus | reverse complement strand
GGGGGGGGGCCTTATTTTACATTTTTCTCTAAAAAGGGGGGGCTGTCTTATTTGATGGCCCTGCCTTATCATCGGGGAAACACGGTATCAGGTTAGTAAGTGAATACTAATAAAGCATAAAAGCAAAGTGGTGGATGGAATATTTGTTTCATGGGTGTGACCAAGTGACTTTTAATATGGAAAGTCAAGCATTTCAGACTATATTTCCCAGTATTCCTGTATTACAATAGAAACCATGTGTCTACATGTATGTATAATAGGCACAGACAACCACAGCTAATAAATTGCTTTAGAATTCAGTTAAATTTTAGGATTTAGGACAAACTTTAGCTCCAACAGTAATATCTAAAAAGAACGCTAATCAACATAATGTCTTTGCAAATCGGCCTTGTCCAGTTCTAGTTTTAAAGTATATCTAAAGCCAAAATAATATTGTATTTTGGATAAATTAGGGAGTGGTTAGAGCTCCAGTGAAATTTTTTTCTGTCTCATTGAGAAGCTTTTCTTCCCTCTTCTGTCCCAAGATGTTACAGAAAAAGAGAGGACATCTCTCAGGAAAAATAAGTGGCTTCGTGTACAGTTTTCTATTTCACATTTTAAACTAGAGATGATGGATTATCCACCTCGGACACCACCTACCTACAAATATATTATCTCTTCTGAACTGACAGGCTGGTAAATGCACAGCTCCAACCATTTGAATTATTTCCCTGGTTTGCCGCAGGAGTATGGTTGTAGCTGGGGAGCCTGGACCTCCACCAGCAGCCACATGATCCTTCCTAGGGTTGCCATGTGGATGTTCTATCTCTTTACACCAATGGTTTATGAAATCCAGCCTATACCTATTCAGTTGTAATCTGCATATTTTCAACAAAATTCCAAGAGCTTCATTATAAACGTACAAATGTTTACTTCTACCATTTCTGCTTAGCGATCACTATCTCTAATCAGAGATGAAGCAATATTCTAACACAAATGCTTGTGTTGTAGCATCTCTAAAAAAACAAATAGAAAATTAGTCCAGAAATTGGGACCTCAGTGGCTATATAAATTGAGATTAAATAAAAGGCCCCAGGCAATGATTCAAAGAGAAAGAAGCCGTGAAGCAAATAGCTTGAATTAATTGATGAAATGAGCAACATGGAATGTTTTCTGTCACCGTTCTTTTTGAAGAACAAGTCTTTTACTGCCATGCCTGGATCTCACACACAATCTGATTATTAGGCTGCTTTAATGAATATCTTTAATTAAAAAAGGCACATTTCTTTAAACACATTGTAACTATTGCTGAATTCCCCAGGTGGTTTTTTCCTGCACTTAGAATTGTGGGTAGTGATATATAAATTAGTATTGCCTTTTTGCATCCATCTAATTAACATGGCACTCTTTTATAACAGCTTTTCAAGCACAGCCTTGGTGAGAGTATAATGCTTGATAATACACCCCTGAAAGCCTGTTTGATCTTTATGTGACTCATCACTGAGACACAGGTTAATGGTTGCTGCTGTATAGATAAAGATCAGTGGCTAGCTGCTAATTGGCTCATGCACCAATCTGTTAAAAGGTGTGCACAGTTTGCAGGAAACAGAGTTTGCTAGACTGAAACAACTTAATAAATGCCAGTGGGAAAACTTTTAGGCTTCCCAAAATTATAATTTCCTTTTTGACAAATGAACCTAATTCTAACAGTTTAGACAAGCTAATCAGGCATAGCACAGTTAAAAATGAATTAAATGCCTGCCTTTGTGTACCAGGCTTCTACATATTTCTGGGCTTAAAATTAGCATTGTGAACAGAATAAAAGTAACAGCAATGTTGACCACAAATGAAATTTTGTTTTCTAGTACAGCCAAAATTTGTGAAACATACCTATACACTTTACAAACTGAAGTTTTCTTTAAACTAATTGTACAAGAGCTCTTATTTTTTAATTTGCTATCCAAAAACGGCTGTCCCCAAGGTGCAACCCCTATTGGTGGGATTAATGTGTGACATGGCAAATCCAGGAAAGCCTGGAGCATGCGAGTGAAAGGAGTATAGGGGAAGGCTGGCATGACGGTGCAGACAGGCAGGAAGACTGCAAAGGGTTAATTATTAGGTAATGGCATGTGCAGCACGAGGACAGGGGAAGGGGGGGGAGGGAGAGGTGCAGGGAAGGGATGAGAGGAGGGGTCAACTGGTAATAAAAAGGTCAAGAATGAGACAATAGGGGCTTTTTACCAGGGATCAGCTAGAAAGAAAGTTTTGAAAGTTTTATCTGCTTACCTTATGGCAAGTGTAGAGGAGCTTTTGGCTCAATTGAGGGTTGCTGCTGAGACCCATGGTCCTGGCTGGCTTCAGGAGCAGGTGAGCTCACTATTACAGGGGGTGGCTTCGGTCCCCACGACTGGTGGACCCGACGCCAGGCGGCCGCGGAGGATTAGGCCTCCGGCGCACCTGAGTCCTGAGCCCCCTAGGACTCGGCGCCGTTTTAGGAGCCCCATTCGGGACCCTCCGATCCCTCAAGCTCAGCCTCAGTTAGCTGTTGCTCAAGGGGAGGCTGGGAGGAATCCTCGGCCACGGCGGAGTCATAGGGGGGATGATGGGGGGGCTGTTGCTGCCCCTCTGGCTTCCCCCCCTCCTTCCAGGAGGACTGTGGAGCTTGCTGGGGGTGGACGAAGGACTGCTGGTGCCTGTGGACGTCGGGATGGTCAGCCCCTGCTGCCTGTTGGAGCCCCTGCAATCGGAAGGGCAGCCCTGGAGTCGCGGGGCTCCAGGGCTCAAAGACATGGGCCTCAGGGGTGTGCTGCTGGGGCTGTGCGGCAGCCGGACTCCTCTGTGCTGATGGGGGAGCAGGCCGTTTTTCCTACTGCTGCCGCGGGCGCGCTGGGCGCATCCAATATGGCGGCGGAGCTGCCGGGCTCCGCTATGGGGACAGCCGGGCCTGCGGGCACCGGCTTAATGGCGGCCGGATCCGCGGGCGCTGGCTTAATGGCGGCCGGGCCTGCGGGCTTCGGCTTGATGGCTGCCGGGCCTGCGAGCTCCGGCAATATGGCGGCCGGAGCTGCAGGCTCCGGCAATATGGAGGTCGGAGCTGCGGGCTCCAGCAACATGGCGGCCGGAGCTGCGGGCTCCGGTTTGATGGCAGCCGGAGCTGCTGGCTCCGTGGCTATGGAGGGGGGGCCGGTGGCCTGTGGGGTCACAGAGCCCGCGGCTGCAGGTGCTAGTGCGGGGGGGGTAGAAAAAAGGGGGCTGCTGGTGGGCGCGGGAGCGTATCTCTTAGCTGTCCACAGACTGTGGGCAGAGTGGAGGCTGTGGGTAGTGTTAATGTTAGACAGCCCCCTGGTGGTTCGGAGGGTAATGTGCAGCCCATAGATCTTAGATTAGCTCATGGAGGTTTAAGGGCATTGCCTGTCGGGCTAGAGGGGGGTGCAAGTGGGGATTCTTTTCTTGGGGGGCCCCCTTTGAGGACGGCTCTGCTAGTGGCACTGGCGGTTCGGCCCGTGCAACGGATGGGCGCAGAAGGTCGGCTCCACAGGCGGCCGTTGGTCCTGCTGCGGCTTGGGCCCCTCCAGCTCTTGAAGATTTGGATATCGAGGAGGAGGCGCTGGGTGGTGTGCGGTCCGAAGGGGAGGTGTTGGAGGCTGAAGAAGAGTCCAGGGCGTTTGCGGCCCCGGTTGTCCCGGGACGGTCCACTGGTGCGGCTTCAGGATCGGCTGGTCATGGTGGTCCTGGTAAGTCCTCGGGGTTTGTTCCTCTTGGGGGGGTATTGGGGGGTTTGGGGGAGGGTATGTTCATTCAGGTACTGGGGGATTGGGGGGGGGGAGCAGCAGGGCCTGCAAGATGTTTGGTGTAGCAGTGTGGGCGAAGCTTTGGATTTGGAACAGCGTGATCCCTCCAGTGAGGGCCCCGGGCCAGCCAGTGATCAAGTAAGTATTGGGGATGCGGCCAGGGGGGAGGTCTATGTTTGTTTTGAAGGCCCTTTGGGTGCGCATTTAAAACAAGAGGTACGGGAAAAAATTTGGCTGGGGGATTTTGTGGATATTTTTTCCTTGTTACCGCTGGAACGTTTAAATTTGGATCGTGGCATGGGTGAGTGGAAAAAAGGGGAGGAAGAACAAAGGAGGTTTCACTTGATTCCCAGGACATTTGCCAACTGGCTACAGGCGTTTGCCATTTTGGCCAGTGTCATCGGGGAGAAGGCGCCGGAGAATTGCTCCTCGCTTTTCTGTTATTTGGATGCTATTGGTGAAGCTTATAGGGTTTATGGAGGATTGGCTTGGCTTCGCTATGATGAGCAGTTTCGGCAGCGGAAGGCCATTCGGCCTTCCATTCGTTGGGATCACAGGGATATCAGTCTCTCGATGAAATTGGTGACGCCGGTTAGGATTGTGGGTTCGCCCTTTCTTGGGGGGGCCGGGGGTCAGGCCACCTCGGGATCCCCGGCCCTCAGAAAAAAGGGTGTGTGTTGGCAATTTAACGAAAACACGTGCGCTTCGGCGCTGCCTGCCGCTTCCGGCACGAGTGTTCCGGTTGTGGCGGGACCCATGGGTTGGTGCGCTGCTTCCGCCAAGGAAAATGGCGTACGGGGGACTTCGCTGGAAAAAGGGAGGACGCTGGTGATGGTCGAAAGGATGGCCCCATCCTCTAAGTAGGTATCTGGATAGGGCTGCGGCACGGCTGTTGGAATCTGGTTTTAGGGACGGGTTTCGGATTCCTTGTTTGCTGGGGGCCCCGCCGCCTCGAGCTAGGAATTTGAGATCGGCCCCGGACCGGCCAGCGGTTGTTTCCGAGAAATTGGCTAAGGAGGTGGAGCTTGGCAGGATGGGGGGTCCGTTTCCGGAACCCCCAATTACAGGCTTGGTGGTGTCCCCTTTGGGGGTGGTGCCTAAGAAAGAGCCGAACAAGTTTCAGTTGATTCATCATTTGTCATACCCCCTTGGGGGCTCAGTGAATGCGGCTATTGACCCAGAGTTGTGTTCGGTGTCTTATGCCTCGTTTGACTGTGCGCTCCGGTGGGTGCGGCGGTATGGTAAAGGGGCTCTTTTGGCGAAGGCGGATATTGAGGCAGCCTTTCGCTACTTGCCGGTTCACCCTGAGAGTCAGCGTTTTTTTAGGGTGCATGTGGCAAGGGGCGTTTTATGTGGACAGGTGTCTGCCCATGGGCTGTTCTTTGTCTTGTGCACTATTTGAGACCTTTAGCTCCTTTCTGGAATGGGTGGTTAGGGATGTGACTGAAGTTCCGTCCATTATTCATTATTTGGACGACTTCCTTTGCATCGGTCCGGCCAATTCTTGGGTCTCCAAGGTCCTGTTGGGTTCGCTGCAGTATGTCGCACAGCGGTTCGGAGTTCCGTTGGTGGCGGATAAGACGGAGGGACCAACGACGGTGCTGGCCTTTTTGGGCATTGTCATTGACACGGATTCCATGGAGTGCCGTTTGCCGGAGGATAAGCTGCGTGGATTGGTTGCCGAAGTGGTGCGAGCCAGCAGGTGCAATAAGTTGCAGTTGAGGGACCTTCAGTCACTTCTAGGTAAGTTGCGTTTTGCTTGTCGGATCATGCCCATGGGGCGCATTTTCGCTAGGAGGTTGGCGGGAGCAACGGCAGGGGTTCGTTGCCCTACGCATTTTATTCGGCTGAATAAGGAGCTGCGGGCGGATCTGATGGTGTGGAGAGAATTTTTGGAAGGTTACAATGGACGCTCGGTGTGGCTGGATGGGCGGGTTGTCAATGCAGATCTGGAGCTGTTCACGCACGCTGACGGAAGTGGTGGGTATGGGGCTTATTTGCAAGGGGAGTGGAGTGCGGAGGCCTGGCCGGCAGAGTGGGTCAGTTTAGGTTTGACATCGAATTTGGTGGCCCTTGAGTTGTTTCCCATTGTGGTGGCTGTGTAACTCTGGGGTCCCAAGTTGGCAAACAAGAGGATCTGCTTCTGTTGCGACAATATGGGGGTGGTGCAGGTGGTGAATTCCTTTACTGCCTCGTCTGGTCCGGTGATCAAGCTGCTACGGCATTTAGTGTTGCGATGTTTAAGGTGGAATATCGCGGTGGGTGCGGTTCATGTGCCCGGGATACAGAATAACATTGCGGATGCCTTATCTCGTTTTCAGTGGGACCGGTTTCGGCAGTTGGCCCCAGGAGAGGCCCGGCAAGGAGTCAGTTGCCCGTCGGCATTATGGAGGATCGTGTTGGATTCCTAGCGGGTATGGTCCGGCAGTCTGTGAGTCCTGCTACATGGGCGGCCTACTCTGGGGTTTGGGTTGAGTGGTTCAGATTTTGTTCTCAGGTTGGGGGGTTTGCGGTGGTAGATGATGGTTTGAATATGTTGTTGTCCTTTCTTTGTCAATGTTTTGCGGGGGGTGTGTCAGTGTCAGTGGTGAACCGCAAGTTGGCGGCTTTGGCCTTTTTGTTTAAATTGTTGGGCTATAGGGATTTTACAAAGGAATTTGTGGTGCACCAGGTTTTAAAAGGCTATCGGAGGGGGCGCCAGGTGCGGGATCGGCGGAGGCCTGTGTCCTTTGTTGTGTTGCGGTTAGTATTGGGTAAGTTGCAAGGGGTTTGTACATCCGGTTTTGAAATACTGTTGTTCAGGGTGGCTTTTGTCTTAGCTTTCTTTGGTGCTATGCAGATCGGGGAATTGGTGAGCCCGGCGACTCGTCGCCCTGGGGGGGTTGCAACGTAATGAGGTGGTCTGCAGCAGGAATGTTGTTAGTTTGTGGATTGCTCGTTCTAAAACTGATCAGTTGGGTAAAGGTTTTGGTGTCAGATTGGCTAGAGTGGATGGTGGGATAGCGTGTCCGGTTGCAGCAGTGCGGGACTTTTTGGAGGTACGGCCTGGGGAGGAGGGCCCCTTTTTGATACATCAGGATGGAAAGGCTTTGTCTAGATTTTAATTTTTGGCTGTGTTTAGAAGATGTTTGAAGGCAAGATGGGTTTAATGAGAAGGAATTTTCCTCGCATTCCTTCAGAATTGGGGCAGCCACGCAGGCGGCTAGGTGGGGTTTAAGTGAGGAGGTCATCAAGAGGATTGGTCGGTGGGAATCTAGACGTTTTTCGTTTGTACATTCGGCCTCATTTGCTGGTGCAGTAAGGTTGTGGTACAGTGGTGGCGCCTGTTCTGTTAGTTGATGGCCAGTTTTTTCAACAGGTTACAGGCTTGGGGTGTTTCTGCTTGTTGTACGGGTGGTTGTCGTTTTTGTTTATGTTGTTTGTTTCTTTTACAGTTATTTTGCCCGCACTGTGCTATACTGTAGTACAAATAAACAATATTTGTACTACACTTAAATAAAATACTGAATGACAGTTAATATGAATCACTTGTTTAAAATTTTTCCTTAGAGCCATTTCAGACCTGCAGTTGACCACATGTGAGCAGCTTGGAACCATTTTGCTGCTGCAGATTGCTGTGCTTTTTCTGAAAACAACAAGTCACATTTGACTGCACAGTTGCTTTTCTTCCTACAGCAGAAGAACTGTACCCTGACTGCCATCAGCTTCACTCAACCCCAGGCTAAAGACGTTGTCAACCTCTGCAGTTGGCAGTAGAGATCATATGGTAGGTGAATAGGGGCGTCTGGGAGCGGCTAACTACAGGGTTTTTGTCAGCAAGGGGCCAAAGCTATAATATTTAAGTTAAAAAAAAATAACTCAGACACTTGAACTTCCCTAACTTTAAAAAACGTCCACGTTTTGTTCTTTCAGTGAGCTCCTAAATAAAACTTTGTCAACGGACTATTAAAATAAACATCTTTATGACTAGACAAGACATCAGCACTGCTCCCTATGGAGATAAGCATTTAGCATGACTATATTGAACAGAAGATACTAAAAAGAGCTTGAGGTATTGATTGTTTATGAGTCTGCTTTTAACTTCTATGCCACAGAGCTACTGATGGCTTTCAGCAATCATTTGGGAATAAGCAGGGGTCATGTATGTATTGTCTGCACTTCAATATAATTTAGGCAGAGAGGCTCATGCTATTTTCATCAAAACCAATGAATAAACATTTGGTGGGAATATTCTGTTTGCCAGCCGTGGTCAGTCTCCCGGCGCGGCACAACTGTGAATTATTTGGTGCAGAGCAGTGATGTGAGCTAAGAAAGGAGATAACAAATCAGAATGTGAAAGAAATAGAGCCAAGGCCTGCTTACTGAATAATGATCAAGAACAACCATAAAAATTACATTTACTCTTTAGTACCCTGTACCAGGTAGAGAGATATGACAGGCTGCAAGGTTCCATGCAGTTGTTATTAACTACCTTGTCAGTGATTATACAAGAATCAGTCCTTTCAAAATAAGTGTTTTAGGTCTGATTTGAAGTGGACATGAGTAAATACCCATGTCTTATATTTCTATCTGAATTTGAACTCTTAATTTCAAGGTTTGCCAATCTACTATATCTTTATAAAATGATGTCATGTACCTGGTTTAATCTACTATTTTAGACAAATAATCCCACAACAAAAAACTATTCTAACCAAGGTAAAATCTCAGAGGTAAAGACAATAGCACTAGTAAAGCGTCAGCCAGAAGTTGAAGGTTTTTTCACTAACCTTTGTTATTAGTTTCTGGCCAGGACCAGTTGGACAGGCGAACGCTCGTAGTTCAACACTGCCTGGAGTGAGGTGAATAGAGAGGTGGGCCATTTCGGTGGCCAGGAATGGAGGTAGCATAGTGCTACCTTATGTGTGGTGTCATTCGTGCTGTTAAACTGGTCTTCAAGGTGGCGGCTGGAGTGACCTGGAGTTGCAATCTAGTTATGATGGCCAGGACCACTTTTTTGGACAGGCACCTGGTTCAACACAGCTCTGAGTATGGAATAAGGCAGTGAGCCATCTTTGCGGCCGCGAATAGAGGAGGACCAACGGACAAGCTGGAATTTAACAAGCTCGGCGAGTGTGCAGGTAGCGCTCAGATGCGAGGTTTCACACCTGAGCAATGTGGCAGTTGGGGTCTTGGAAGGCAAGGATCCAGTGCATTGGAAAAGTGGTGGATTTTGGCAGGGGTCTCCCCCTTTTTGGTAAATGGATGATTATGGCTCCTGAAGTGGTGCTGGGCGGCTAGGGGCCAAGGTGGAGATGTTGGAAGAGTTAAAATTCATGTTGGGTGCAGATTTTGCCTTCTGAGATCTGCAGCCTTGTTGTTGGGGGTATAATCTGGAGTTTATTAACATTATGAATATTGTTGTAATGGTTATGTATTATTAAAAGTGGAAAAAGGTTGTTGGTGAATTAAGCTATATTCAATGTAATAAGTTAGCATTATATAATCCTGTTTTATTAATAATCATAATAATAAATTGTTATGTTATGTTATGTTAATGTTTGCTTATCAAACTGTAAAATGTAGTTTTTATTTGGCATTTATTGATTTATTTTGGATAATTGTTTGTTAATAATTAAATGTTAAATTTATTTAATGGTGTTTAAATAAACGGCTGCTTGCCAGCCAATTTAAACCCAATATTTGTGTTTGGGTATTTAATGGTGGGGGAGTGGTTGGTAAGCAGGTGGGGGGCGAGGGAGGTGAAGGTTATGACGATGGTGTTGGTAAAGTTTGGGCTAGAAGGTCCGATCTACCTTGGTCAAGTGTTCATGTAAGGCCTACCCACCCATTTTTACTCACCACTTAAACAATCCTTCACAGCTAATTCCTATAGAAAATGATTATCGGGCCACCGATTCCTGTGCACCACCGCAGTATCCCACAATGCATATTTTGTCCTGCAATGTCACTTGCAGCAGCAAGGGAAATAAACAAATAGCAGCAACCCCTGCTTCCCGTTAGCCTGATGTATTTTACCACTATCCCCAGCACACACTGAGGCTGTGCAGAACTAAAGGGGATTTTAGAGGCAGATTGTTTCCTAAGTCTATCCTGTGCTGCCATTGGCTGCTGAGATTTTATAGCCTCTCTGCTCCCAGCCATCAGTGTCTATTGTAGCGTTAAGCTAAGCTGACTTGCTGCTGGTTTATGTATTCACGTGATTTACTGTCGCTGACCTTGCCGGCCTCTGACCCTGTAAATTTATGCTACCTGGACCAACCTTTTGCCTGTGACCCCGACTCTGCTTGTGTCTTGCCCCTGTGTACCTCATCTGGTGGACGGATTACTTGTGTATGACTGCTTGCTCTGTATTCTGGACTTGGAATCCTGGTACTGCATTATCTGTGGGTTCCTGGTCCTCAGACACAATTTCTTGCGCAAGTCCCGGGGGCAACCATGTGCTAGGAAACGCAATCAGTCTTTCAGGGCTGAGCAGGGGCTTGCTATAGGTGAAGAGTGCGGCGTTAGATTGGGGGACTGGTGTCTAGTGAGTACTGTTGCTGGACCAGGGTGTTACTCAACCAAAAAAAATAAAAATTGTATAAAAGTAACATTTTCAATTATTATTATACAGTATGGGAACAACTTCTAAGACCCACACACAATAATCAAAACCTAAAAAGGCACAATGATGGAAGAATCTAATAAATCTGGCTACCCACAGACATGAACTAATATTGGGTACTTTAGTACTAGTAGTGGCAGAGGAAAGAGTAGAGGATACTTTTTGGAGCGGTAATTACAAAGTGATATTATTTTTGCCTAAATGGACAAGATAATATTAATGCTTCAACATGATGCCGTGGCCAGTCATGGTACAAGTAGTATTTAAACATTTTCTTTTGTGAATTTTGAGAATTAATTATACCATAATTCCTGCAAAAACATGGGATAATGAAAGCTTGTTTAACCCTATTTACTGCTTGTTAACAATGTATGAAATATAAACAACTAATTGTCAATAGCTTGGCCACAGTTACACTTTAAGCTCATAAAAATGGAAAAAGTGCAACAGTGGGTATTTACTGTGAACATTATTTTACTAAGGTGATACAGTTTTCTTTATTCTAGTATCAAACATTCCAAAGAACTAGACCTGGTCTGACAGCAGTACCTACTCACTCTATAGGGTAATAACAGCAATGATTCAGGGTTTTCTGTTTATAGAAAGTCATTGCACGCTTGGGTTTTAATGGAATAGTTATTTGGATTAACTAAACATTTAAAAGAATATGAAAAAATGTAACATGGTATATGCTAATGGACTATATTAATACAGATATAAGGGGAAAATTCTAATAAAACTAAGAAAGATATTTGGCAACCCAATGATTTAAGTATGCTTGCAGTAAAAGTCAATAGACTCTACAACATAAATGTAAGAATTAATTCACTGCTGATTCAACAAAATAAATCAGGTGACAATTCAAAACCCAGTGTGAGCAGTTTCCTTAAAACATCATGTCAACTGCTAATATAATGATCAATAACACTATAAAATCACTTTAATCTACAAGGCAAATGACTATGAATAGATGGCATAAAGCAGTAACAAAAATTACAAGGATTTAGGGCTAGTCTAGGCAACTGCACTTTACACAGATAACATTCATATTTTCTCAAATAAAATAATGATTTTAATGTATTTTATTACCTAATTTCACTCACATAAATTCCTGTTTACTAGAAGATTATTCTTCTAAAATAGCTCATGCATTTTAGAGGACCAAAAACATTTTAATGATAAATTTGGATTGCTTTAAATTCCTAGGAGATATTCATGCTATAAAACACAAGATTTGGCATAGACATATGGTCATTTTCAAATCTGAACCAATTGGATACTCCAAAAAGGCATTAAGCTACAGATATCAGATTCTTTTTTAAACAATGCTTTCGGTTTAAGGTGATATATTTGAATAATACTTTATGCAACAACGTTTTCAAGTAATTTAATAGTGTATTGTGAAAAACTAAGTACAGCTTGGGCCTATGAACTGGTATTCCCCCTTTGGCAGAAATTACATCTTGCAG
Organism: Pyxicephalus adspersus; assembly: GCF_032062135.1. Taxonomy (NCBI): domain Eukaryota; kingdom Metazoa; phylum Chordata; class Amphibia; order Anura; family Pyxicephalidae; genus Pyxicephalus; species Pyxicephalus adspersus. The sequence goes on along the minus strand of NC_092858.1, from coordinate 51,483,677 downwards.
TAATTTTTCCATAGCTTGCACCAATGTCTGATATTACTGATATACTGGTATAATTTTTACCACTTTTAAAAATCCCTTTCTGACTTTCTGTTTCAAATCCCCTACACAATTTAAATGGGAGTTAAATCAGGGCTTTGCCTAGGCCAGTCCACAACTTCACAATTTGTGAGGGGGATACACTTACATTAGTAAAGCTGGGTGATCCAGCAAACCTGGAATGGATCTTGTCCAGGATTCAAAACTTTTGCTAACAAATAGCAAATGACTGAAGAAATCCATTCCAGGTTAGTTTGATCACCCAGCTTCACCGATGAAAGTTTATCCTCTCCAGTCTTGGAGAGCTTTAATAAATCAGGCCCACTGTGTTAAAAAAATCATTCAAATTTTCTCCTCAATATCAACTTTTGGACAGATTGTCTCAATTGGGCACACTTGGCAATAATGCAGAAGTTTCCTTGCTGATGCAGAAACACAACTCCAAACCAAATAACCTATAAGACTACTGGTACTGTGAACAAGAAACTCTATCACTCAATTCATCAGTCCATTACACATAGTTCACAAAGACGTGTTCCTTATCTATATGTTGAATAGCTAACAGTTCTCTTGCTGCAATTTTCCTATACCGTCCATGCACTTTTAATTGGCAGAGTATCCTTCTAACTGTAGGTTGGTGCATTTTGACAACAGCTGTTGCAGATATAATTTTGTGGTACTTCTTTTAACATTAAATTCAGCTCCTGATCTGGTATGGCCAGCCCTGGACATTTTTACATTAAATTAACATCAACATCATTTGTATAATTTATTTTATTTACTATGGAATGAATGAGATGTAAGGAAGTAATTTCGCTTTTTTTTTTTTACATAACATAATAGGTATATAGACATCAAGAACATTCTGTATGAGGGGTTTAGAGGTCTTTTGTTCTTGCCATTATGACATTAGACATATCAAAGGTAAGGCAAATATTAGACCCTTCATATCTGGTGTTTAAACAAGGCAGATTTCACCTTAATACTCCCTAAGATTCCTATTTTTATCTAATTTGGAACAGCTGATTTTAATTTAAAAAAAAGCTAAACAATATCCATAAAGCACCTGCTTTTTCAAATGACTATAGGATGTTTCTGAGCAATTGAGAATATGGCTATCTGCAAAACCTAGCACAGATTACTACAAAAAACAAAAAAGTAGTTCTTTCTGGACCAGTTATTCTCTTTTTCTTAACAAATTATTTATTGAATTTTCAAACATTCACCAACAATAATGTAACCAATACAGAAAAAAACAAGGAGGTAGCACAACAAGATATTGGATGTAAAACAAACAATACAGAAGTAAAATATTATGGAAATGAAATAGAACTAACATGAAAAAATGGTAAACAAGCACAATTCAATGAACAAATCTTTATCTGAATTATTTAGAAATAGACTTTCTAAGAAATACACAATACAAAGAAAACAAAAATAAATACAAACTACATTACCCTGCCCTGTATTCCATTTGAGTAAAAAAATTGTTAAGTCAATATGCAACCTGGAAGCTCTATGCTTGCACTCATACCTGACCCTCTCAGTGCCACTTTGTGCTTGGTGATCCTAATAAAGGCACTCATCAGAACTATGTAGCACAGTGCAGCTTTATTGTTAGAGCTTTGAGGGGACAAATCAGGTGGCAAAACATTTTCATTACTGCTGTTACTGTTCATTAGTGTTTGAATAACCCATTTGAATATGCTTTCTAGTTACACCAATGGGAGACTTCAAGGTGTAAAAGGCATTATAAAAATTGAGCTATCTTTGGAATTATTTTACACCACAAAATGCAGTAATGTAAATGTGCCCTAAGTAGGAGTGAATACTATTGTGATGACTGTAAAGAATAATGTACATCTGTGGTATTCCATAAAAAAATGCACAACTGCAGATGTTCAGAGTGCAGTGGATTGAAATTAGTTTTAGGACTATTTCTGGTTTCCTGTAATGTAAGGTGTTCAACAAAATATATCAATATAAATCTCCCATGTGGGAACATGACAGTGTTCTATATAAAATAAATTACTAAGAGTAAAAAAGTATGCTGTTCTCTGTAATTCAGGCCATTTATAAAAAAGAAGCAGATATTTATGTACATTCCCGGTGTTTTAGGGCGCTGTATATTATTTTAGGCTTTAATGATATTGTCCGACTATATATTGCTATATGAATACTATTCTCCACCATATGAGGGTACTAGAGAGCCAGTTTAGTACTCTTGCTATCCTTCTAAAAAGTGATAGGACTGTTTTTCATTACGCTATCTTTTTAATATTTTAATTATAAATGGGAATATTTCATTTTCCTTGTAACTTTTCCATTCGCAACTTGCAGCTCGAGTTCTAATTTCACAAAATTCAAGGGTTATTACTTTTTAATTGTTCACAGCCGTTCTGTTTATGTCGGATAATTGTATATATTGAACGAATTCCACTATGTATAATGCATTTATCACAATGAGTCTGACACAGATATAAGCAACAGGGAATTCAAATATAAGTTTCACATGTAAATTTATTGTAAATTATGGTTGATGATTTATCAGATTATCTCTAATACAGAATACTGATTATGCTAAATATGATAGTTGACTGAAAAGCAACAATACCATTAGTGAAAGGGGAACTTGCACTATTCAATTGTTTTATATATTACAGTATAAGCCATGTGTAGTTCAGCTGTTACAGAGTACTGGATAGTGGTGTGGGCCCTTCTTACATCGAGCTTTGCCAGAAACCACATCAGACATGCAGTACGTAGGATTTTAGGCAGCACGTTAAATACAGATTTACATTTATTAAAGCTGACATTTTTCAAATGCAGACTTCCATTGTGGGGCCCTATCCTGTATTACATTGATTTTACTCACTAAAGTCCTTTCTGGTCCCTGAGTGTTTTGCACATCAGTGCTGCTGCCTTATTTATTATTATAGTTGGTCCATACTCATGGCAGACACAGCAATTCAGGGGAATGCAAGCCAAGTTACAACAATTTTCCAAAAAAGGCAATGGTTTGCATATACAAAGATGTGATCCCCACCAGGTATTTTCAAGAACAGAAATCATGGGGTTCATGGGAGGGGCACACAATAAACTTTTCGTTAAATGTACGTATTTTGCTCCGTGGGTTACACTGAAATAGGAGTTATTAAAGTTCTCCAAGGCTGGAGAGAATACACTTTCATCAGTGAATCTGGGTAATCTAGCAAACCTATGGATTGAATGGATTTCCTAAAAGTCATTAGCTAATTGTTAGCAAATGTTTTCAATCCTGGACCAGATCCATTTCAGGTTTGCTGGATCACCCAGCTTCAGTGATGAAAGTGTATCCTCTTCAGCCTTGAAGAGCTTTAATAAATCAGGGTCAGAGAGTTGGCTTTAAACACAGTAAAAATAAAAATTTTAAGTTAAAGACTAATATCAAGGAGAATAGAACAAACCAACTGCAGACTGTTTCTTTATTACTGTAATTAGGAATTCATAATATTAGCACCATCTGGACTGAGAACTACAATATTCCTTGCAAAATCAGTTGATGCTTTCTACCAAAGTGGGTAATAATAAATAGGGAAATATGTATACCAAGTGATTTCACGGTAGTAGAATGGAATACTTTTTAGAAGTAGGGAACTTTCTATCAATAGAGTATGAGAAGCACACTATTTTCATAAAAATACTCATTCCCAAGTTCTTAGCTTCTTTAACAAGCAAAATTATATATAGTAGAAGTTAGTCACATATATTGGACTAGCTCCTATGATATTGATGTTTTATAGCTTGTCCAATACCATAATCCAGTCACCATGAACAAAGCAGAAGTTTATTTCCAAAACAGGATAGGAGCTGTGAAAGTTGTGTAATTACCCTGTCCTAAGTGAATATATGCATCATTGGTGCCAAGAAATATACATATTTGTTAGTCCTTCAATTTACATAAATTGTGGCATAAAGGTTGTTGGATTGCCAGGGTAAAGATGATAAAACAGCATTATTTGTGGAAGTCAGATAGTGCCTAAGTTTGCAACTTCATCTAGTGATGGCTGTGCCAGCTTGAAATAGATAGCTTTTTTTGACTTTTGCAAGCATAGGACAGTTGTTCTTGGACAATCAACATCTGCCCTGTCACAATTGATGATCATAGAATTAAGGTGTCTTTTACATGTGATGATATAAATACTGAAGTATTGTTTTAACTAATTAGAATGGAAGAAGTGGCTTGGGTGATCTACAAAGTTTATTTAACACGAAAAATTACTATAATATATACCATGAACTGGTATAATGAGAACAAGCAAAATAGACCTAATAAATCAATTTATTTTATTTTACATCAAAATCAAGACCTGTGGAATGCACACCTGCTAATTTATATGGACACTGCATTCTATTTCAAGTCATCAGTTTGTTATGCAGGCCTACTACTAATCTATAGTAAGAGTCACATTAAAACCCACATAGCAATAGGTTATTTAGGAGAAGCCATACTTGAAGGCAACCTATTTCCACTGTAATAATAGCTAGAGATACAAGAGATGAGATACACATACACAAGATTGACAAGGACCTTTTGTGTTCATGCACTAACACAGTAAAATGAGACAATGGCAAGCTGTACAGCATATAAAGCTAAGTAGTTCGCAGTTAATAAATTAAACCTTCCTTTGTGAATCTCCCTAGCTATTTATATATTGGTTTAGTGACTTGCTATTTTATATTTTTCGGGGTAATTGCTTAACATAAAAAACAGCCCTTAGCTAAAATGTTTTTAAAGCATAATCTAAGTCTACTTCTACCTAAATCCACTTGTTGTCTACTAGGTAATATCAGCATGGGGTTGGTAAGGATAAATTTGCATGCTTCCTGAAAGCTCTGTGAGGGGAGGACCATTTCTACAATGCTTCTGTATATACAAACTAAGCATGATATGTTTTTCATCTGGGATCAACTAATGAAATACAGACATGCAATACCCTCTAAAGAGAGAGGAAGAAAGAATATATATCAGTTTTGCCTACGTATTGTAGTGTTATGAGGTCAGTAGAAATAATTTGGCAATGAACATGTGCAGCCCCAAATGAGATATACGGACCCCTGTAAGACTGCTAATGCAACATTAACCTTATATTAATTACAAAGCAATGTTCACTTAAGAGAATTACATAGTGTTAGCAGGTTAATGAGATGCTAAAAGCATAGCTTTAAAGTTAATAGTTCTTAGTGAAAATTACATGCTAATAATATGCTAATGAGTTGTAATCGCACACAAACCTTGTTTACCGTTCCATTAATGTGAATGTCAGAAAATAACATAACATTATTGGGCATTGCCAGTAACCTGTCAGTATTATAATTCAAAAATCATCATCCTTATAACTATAAGAAAGAATCAAATATCACTTTAAAAAGGCTGTCTTTAAGGGTTGCTTTTGTTACTAATAAGCAAATGTTTGCCTTCATGTATATATTATTACAAGTAATACATAGAAACAACTTTTTTAGAACATCATGTGATTGTTGGGGGAACCTTAACCAGTGCATCACACTGTACAGAACCGTACAACCCAAAACAGTGTTTAACACAAAAAAAGGCAATTCAGCAAGCAAGAAGATCAAACACTGGTTTTCTTCAGTAGTATGTTGGAAGGAAAATGCAAACCTAAACAGGCAAAAAGTCAACAATAGACCCAAAATCATGTTTTGTAGCTTCCGTTACAGTAGGGCTTTGGTTCCAGAGTCCTAATTTCAAAACTTTGCTGTCTAGTTACCACACCTGAGCACTCTTACAGCTCAGACCTGTTTGCCTGAGCCACAACTGGCCTCACACTCCAATTCCATCCACCAGTGTGAACTGGCAAGTGCCTTTATTTGGGATATGACAGGTGCCTTTTATCCATCCTTAATTTCTGGCATGAAAGAGGAGTGTCTCGCCCACCCATTCCTTCCAAGATACTCCAGGCCTGGAAAAATAAAGAGCGGTAAAGATGCAGCACTCCAATTACTCATAATCTTATCCATGCCCTTTAATCTCCTGCCCAGGTAAAATTGAGGAAGACCCTCCCAAATACAAGCTACATTTGGCCTCAAATACCTCATGACACTACAATAAATACATATATTTTTTAACCATTGACCCCATTTCTTTGATGTATCCAAGTGGCACCAGGGAAACCAGTTGTGGCATATAGTGTGCTCTGGTTGGCATTGTTACCTTTATATACTTCCTTTTGTGAATCGTGTATTAAGGCTTCTGAGCTCACCATGCAAGACAGCTGATTGGAACAGGAGTTGATACTTTTGAGCAGTATTCAACATAGTTCACAGCTTGTTGGACAAGATATTTACCAAAGCCAGCATCAGTAAATAATAGCACTCTCTTTTAAGAGCAGCCATTGTTGTGATGAAAATTCATATGGAATAAACCTAGATTGCAGACACTCATACACACCTATAAAGTAAAGCACATGTTCTGCATATCTTAAATATATTTACACATTGATTCTAGGACTTTAGGCTTGTGTTGGTAATCGCCAATATACATGGGATTATTAAGGAACTATCGCTAAGGATATCAGATATATTGGCAAATTTAAGGCTCAAATTCACTGGTCAGTTCCAAAATGTGTTCGTAGATGTGTCTTATTTCTGTGATGGAGGTATTTTAACATTTTACACACATACACATTAAACATATTTAACACAACATATTTTATCTCAATTGTTTTATAGCAAATGTAACAAAGGTAAGAAATCCCAAAATGACATGCCTAAAAATAACAATTCGGTATTGAATGCTAAACTTTTGGGTATAAGCCAATATATTGTAATATTGGGATGTAGGTACAACTGTTACAGCAACAATGTATTTCTGAAATTCATTATGCTGGTTTGTGAAACCATACATATTTTCCTTGTATGATTGTTGATGGATATCAAGCCCTGAGCTAACCTGTGACATAGGTTTTTTTGTGATACAGTCCGCAAGAAGGCTAGACCTTAAAGTGTTGCTAAAATGCAGGGGTTGTGAGTTGCGTTGGTCGAATATCTCACTATTTGATTCAACAGCTATCTGATCAAATAGTGAGATATTGTTCGGGTGATCAAATGCCGAATTCGAACACCATTGAAGTCAATGGTGGGAGAATTCGGGTTATTTTTAGGGACTATTAAGGGCTGCAAAAGCAATCAGATTGCTCTTGCAGCCCTTTACTAGTTGTATGTGTTCTTGGATAGAGTTTCTCTATCCAAGAACACAGGGAGCCCTGTGTTCTTGGATAGAGAAACTCTATCCCGGAACACATAATACAGAACTGCAACAGCGATCCTGATTGCTGTTGCCAGTAGTATGAGTTTCTCTATCCAAGAACACAGGCACTAGATGTGATAAATGGGGAAACTTGTCCCCATTCAACCTCTAGTGCCCCGGGGAGTGCCTGCAGTCACAGCTGTGACTGCAAAGTTCCCACGGTCATGTGACTGTAGGAACTGAACTGCAGATGAACTCTGCAGTTCCACTACGATCCCGGGGGCACTACAGGTTTATGAACCTGTATTGATAGCACACTCTTATTTTTCAACACATTTTTTTACAATTTTTTTTATCCAAATTTTTACTGTCAAATCTCATTTTTTTCAGGTCGGGTCTACCCGAATTCGTACAGCCATTTTTGGGTCGAATATAAGGACACCCGTTAGTGTTGTTCACTCACTAGTTGTGAGTTCTAGTCCCCAGAGTAATGATTTACATAGTAGGTAGGATAAAAACAGTTATTGTGAATAGATTTGTGATTAGAAGTATAAAGCATTGTGAGTTATTTTCTTTGGAATAAAGTAATTATTTACGCATATATGACAGATGACTTAGACATCAGTATATTAAATCATATGTAAACAAACCTTTGAACTGCAATTGTAAATATAATATACACACTGACTGTAAATGTTTTCTTCATTTATCTTGATTAGAGACTGCAGAAAGTGGTTTTAGTATTACTCAAGATCACTTTAAATTCTATAATGAAATGGCAATACATCATGGATGTTTATTCTTCTCTTTTAATCCTGGGCTGTCAGAAGGAACGGATAGGCTCAGGCATTATTTGGATATTTTAAGGTATGGTCTCTGAATTTCCACATCTTTTAGAAGTTTAACACCCTAACCATTGCACAACATAGCCAGCTAATATTTAAAGGTTTTTGCAAATGGACTTCTAAAGACTTTTTTTGTTTATTACCTCATGTGGTATTTAATTAATGCATTTTTTACATTACATAATGTGAATCCCAGCAATTGGTTTGGTGGACATCTTTCATTCATACTTCTGATCAATGTGCTCAATAGTTCTGATCATTCTGTCCTAATCCTGAACCCTTTTTTACTTACCCCTGCACTCTATTCATTACATACTTCAAATACTAGCACCTTGTACAATAAATAGGTAGACTATTAGATACATCCCTGCAACCTGTAAACTGCTGACATTATGACTTTCAACTCTGTATGTTACATACTTTGTGTTGAGATTGTATACTCCTGACCCCTACGTTCTATACATCGGATGCTACGTTACACACTCATGACTGCAGCACTCTGTCTACTGTTACAAAGCCAATTTCACAATTTTCCTGTGCTTTAGATAACAACTATTTATTAATAAAATACAAACTATAACAATGAAACTAAAAAATAACAGACAAAACTTTTCAGCTTTGTCTTGTTGAGTTCACTGAAAGTAATGTACTTAGGCAGAGAAGTGAATAGTATCAATAACAGGTCTTATTGGTACTAGACATTTTATTATGTAAGCCTGCATAGATAACCGAGTCCTTGACACAAATACACGCACTTAGTTAGTCCCAAGAGCACAATAACCTGGGCTTCTGCCACTGAAAAATATCTTATGGAAGTGGCTGATATCCATAATAGCAAGTAACCTAAAATGAAAACTGTAAATTGTATTATGTTAAAGGCATTACACAATGTCAATATGCCGTGGAATTGTTTAGTGCTTGAGAAGAAAAGCAATAAAAAGGTAATTCACCTTTAACAGGAAGTAAAAAAAATCATTGCCTGACATCCAGAGACTCATTTCTACCGAGAAATAAAAATACTACATTTATTCATTGTTAAAACGCTTTAGAATAACAGACAAACACCCAAGGTGTTACCAGTGTCTGAAATGTGACAACTTTTTTTGAAAAAAAAACATTCAAAAATATGTGTTAACACCTTTGTCTTTGGGTAAGTTGTGTAACAAAAATTAACACTTTCTGAATGTGACTTGTAAATTGATGTCAGCACTTTTATTGTGCCCAACACACATCAAAATAGCAGACAGATTTGTAATAGGTAATACTTGGAATGTTACTTCATATGTTTTACAATAGTGTTCATAACTAAGCATATATCACATTTGGGAAACCCCACTGTCAACGGCATATTTGCAGAAATTGAAGTGCATCAATAGCGAACATTCTTTTTTATTTTGGATACAGTAGAGCAGTGTTTCCCAACCTTTCTTAGTCGCGGCACATATTTTACAATTAGAAAAATCCCACGGAACACCACCAAAAAGTCAGACACGTAAATTAGCTACCTGCTGCCATCTAGTGGAAGAGTTTTTTTTGGTTCTGCCTATCACTATACATCGCTGGTATAGACAAATGAAGACAAATTTTTTGCAGTAAATAAATCATTTTGGGACCAATTAACTGAAATTGGATAATTTCCCACGGTACACCCGAAGATCTCTCAAGGCACACTAGTGTGCCGCGGAACAGCGGTTGAAAAACACTGCAGTAGAGAATGGTTAAACCTCCTACCAGGTTATTTTTCTATTGCTGTTTGTGTGCCCTTGGTTACATTTCCCCTATGCCCTTCCTATGGAAGTCTCAGGAAGTAACAGAAGTTATCAGTTAGATAAATTCACCCCAAAGACAGTTTTACCTGGAACAAATGTGATTATTGGAAGATTCCTGTTGTGGGGACAACCCTGGAATTTGGGATATACGTTTGCTTTCTTTTTTTGTAACAATTCTTATCAGAAAATAAAAAGGAGAATCTCCTTAATGGGGCACCAACAGCAATAAAAAGTTAATAGAAAGTTTAACCTGTCTACCTTTCTATCCAAACTGAAAAAAAAAAGTTTTGCCTAAAGATACATGTTACAGATGCATAGAATCAAGCTGTTTGAACTGTTATAAAAGTATGGTATAGATTGAAATGATAAACACACATTTAAAGCAGATCTAAACTAAATTAAAACAAAACTCACTTACCTACTTATCCTCAGATCCTTCCATCCCACTGGAGATGTCCTCGATTGGGTCCCGAGCCGTCCTGCTATGCGTCTTCGTCCCAGTGCGGAAGAAGCATCAGGCTCCGCTATCTTCGTTCTTCTGCCTTCTGGCTACATCACCAGATCTCGCACTTCACAGGTGTCTACCCAAATTGTCTACCCTTTTATGTAAAGGAAATATTTTGGTGATAGGTCTGCTTTAATTAAAACAGCCAGACACTCAGAAAAAGACAACACAACAATACAATATTTTTTGTATATTTTCAATACAAAAAGGCTGAGTCATGCAACAGCATTGTTTAACAAATGCAGCCACATATCAGGAATACTTTGGAAAAACTACAGACAAAGCATCAGCATTCTAGTTATGTATTTTTTTTTCTGTTTATTGAAGCTTTTCACATATACAATAGCTATATTATCACATAGAAAACACTTTAAAAAATCAACTGAATCAGAGAATAATAATAATAACACATCTGTGCAGTATTAAAAAGAAGTAAAAGAAAAGTAACAAGTACAAAAAAACTAAAAAAAGTGGGGAACTTAAAAAATTACAAGCTCCTGTCTATATCGGCAAAGGTGTCTCAAACACACATTTAGGATAACAAAGTTTGATGCCAAGAAAATATTTCAGGTAAAAAAAACTCTAATTCTGTATTAAACATTCTGATTTAAACATACAGGATATGTTTAATAGGATAATGTTTATTACCTAAATGATATGGCTGACCGAAATCTTCATAACTACAGAGGTAACTATAATGTTTCATAAAGGTATATTCAAATGAGTTTGGTGAAAAAAAAACCTTTTCTGCAGTGATTCTAGGGGATTCAGTCTGCATATTCATGCTGTCATCTCCCTTTTGAAAACCAAACATTCCCTGGGTAAAATTGTTTCAACTGAAATCTTGCCAGGTTGAACTGTAAGTGAGTCTGGCAATTTCGTATTAAAAAGTGTTCCAAATACCAGTGTTGCAAATAATAGTGTTGAAAATACCAGCCCACCACATATGACTTGAATACTGGTATTCCCTATCAATAGTGTCTGTGAGTGTCCAGCCTACATGCTGAACATCAAACCTCTACAACCCCCATACCCGTCCCAATGTTCAGAGGTATGGGGATGGATGACTCATCCATCCTTCCCACCACTACTCTTCCGCTGCCTCTCTTTGTAGTTCTCTTCATTAGCCATTTAACCTTAGAATCAATTTCAAGCACCTGTGCTTTGCCTACCAATGACTTCTTCTCTCATAACCTCCTTACATGCACAGCTCCAATACTTTTTTAGAGCTGCCCCAACTATCTGGATTGGTCTTTCTTGTCCTTTTCGGCTTGCTCCTACATTCTGCTCATTTAAAAGTAAACTCAAAACCCATCATTTGAAGCTTGCCTACCCGTCCACTTCTGTCTCTTAAAACTCTCACCAATTACCCACCATTCCATAACCCCCTCCTATTGTGTTCTGCTTCTCTCACCTCTTAGATTTTAAGCTCTGCTGGGCAGGGTCCCCTACTCCTGTGTTACTGTCTGTCATTTGCAACCCCAATTTAATGAACAGCACTGCGTGAAATGTTGATGCTAAATACTGTTTATTAATCATAATAATAATTATCTTGGATCACACTTAATCTGGGGCTATAATCCACACATGCTCATCACAAAGCACCAGTAGCTGCTGCATCTCAGATTGGTCAGTTCAGTGATAAATTAGGCTTCAGGAAAACTGAAAGGAAGCTGCTCATTATCATTTTATGTACAATTTAATCAGTCGGTGAAGGTTGGGAGCTTTAATATAGGCGAGCTACCATGAGGACCATCAAAATTCAGCGACCTGCAGAATGGGCAAGCCTGAAGACATTTTTCTTCTGAAAACTTTCATGTTATTAACTGTTGATTTTTTAACTCTGTGAGTTCATGCTGAGGTGTTCACAAACTATGCCTACAAACCAAATTGCCTCTGGCTGATTTTTAGCAAGTTATACCTGCTTTAGCACATTTTTTATACACCTTGCTGTTGCTTTTAGGTCAGCTGTGGCCACTACTTCCTCTGTTTGCCTTCTAAGCTGCATGAAAAGGCCTTTTGCCCACTATATTGCTTTTATAATAATATTGTTACATTTGGAAGTGCCCGGTTTCCATGCTTTTTGTTTGACAGCTCCTAAATTTCAATAAAGTTTAAAGCAAATTTTGGGTTCCTTTTTCTAGCAAGTTTCCTTAAATTGTTCCAAAATAAACCCCAGCCTTTTTAATCATCAGTAGTATTTAGAGGCAACTCCTATTGTTGACAGCCTTGCCTTCTTTGTTCTTCCTTGAACGGTCCTAGTTTTCTGTGATCTGTGCTGTTTTTTTGCTTTTTTTTTTATTTTATTGTATTTATTGTTGTTTATTGTATTTATTGTTTATTGTTCTTTTTTGTTGAAAGATAGGTAAAGTTCAGACATGAAATAATTGTTAGAGTTGGGCTTTAGTCACAAAAATTATTCTTCATGCATATTTAACATTAAAATTAATTTCACACAATGCCAATAAAATGTATCCCTTCAGTATTTCGTGAATACCAATCTTAATGTACTTACTTAGTTTTTCTTAGGGCAAAGAAGCCTAATATGATTTTAATGTAGATAAAAGTGTCTGTTAAATAATCATCTCCATTGTTTACCACAGCACACTGCAGCTCTTGCTAGGAGAGAGAAGACAGATATCAATGGTTTTAAAATGATTACTTAAGATGGCTCTTCAATATCAAGGAGGTTAGCATACTGCTGTGTCTTAAATTAGTAATTTATAAATAATGGCTATCACATAGATGTCTGAGATGTGGGCTCTGGTATAACCCTTTAAATGTCTAAATCATTCTTCTTCCAGGGATTTCATTGAGAGATGCTACTTGATCTTGTTTAGGGTATTACTGTAAATTGGCAGTGTAATGAAAGACATAAATATCTCACTTTAGAAAATGTAGTCACATTAACAATATTTACCTTAACATTATAAGAGTGCAATTCCTCTGGAAGATGAGACAGTTATTTTCCTGTGTGCTGTGAACATGCAGAGCAGGGAATAGGCATCCACATTTATAGATGGCATACTTTCTAGGTTTCTGCTGTGAAAAAGCTAATTTTATTGTCTCGTGTTTTAGTTATTTTGTAGCTGGGAAATGGGAAATGCTATTATCTGTACTTGAGCATAACATTTATGTCCAATCAAATGAGTGATTTTTTTTCACATGAAAACTATTATTTTATTTCTAAACATACAATACGAAATACATTAAGGAAATTGAACAGACAGATTTCATTTAGAAAAGCCAATAGCAATAATGTGCTACAGACCACGGTAAGCTCAAAGATTTTACTTGTTAAAAGCAGCTGTTCCCAAACTGTGTGGCATGTTAGTGGAACATAAAGCAGGTAAAAATTGGACTGGACAAATGAAGTAAAAAGTGGGGAAAACAGAAGTGAACATTACAAAATGGACAGAAGTTTGAGTGAACAGAGTGGGTTGTAAGTAGTGTGGACTCAATAGTTGGAATATTGAGCAGGAAGGGTAAGTGATAGATAAAGAGTGATGACAGAGATAAAGGGAACATAATAAATAAAAGCTGACAGAGGGGGTAATAAATGAACAAAGTGGATAGAAGCTGGTGAAAGAGAGGTGGGCTGATTATGTAGTCAACAGAATGAGTGAATAAGAATTGGTGAAAATAGAGCAGGCAGATGAGGTGAAAGATGTAGTTGACAGAGTATGGAGAAGAAAGGGCAGATGCAGTAGGCCTTTCTTTAGTGAACCTGGGTGATTTAGCGAACCTGGAATGAATCTGGTCTAGGATTGAAAACATTTGCTAACAAAAAGCAAATTATGTTTAGGAAATCCATTCCAGGTTTGCAGGATCGCCCAGGTTCACTGATAAGCGTATCTTTTCCCACCTTCGAGAGCTTTAATAAATCAGGCCCAGTGGGTGGAAGATGCAGTGGATATAGTGGATTGAAGCAGAATTCAAAGACTGGGCAAAGGATGGTGCTAACCAAATGAGGAATGGAAAAGGCAAAATAGGGTATGCAAATCATAATACAGAGAGTGGGCAGAAAATAAAGTAGACAAAGTACATGAAAACGAAGTCGGCACAATGGGTGAAAATGAATCATGCAGAGTGGGGGACATGAAGCATACAGTAAGCGTAAAATTGTTTGAAGGTATTATGTGGGCAGTTATGGTGCACAGAGATGTAAACCAGACAAGACTGGGTTATCAGAAAAGGAATATTATGGTACAAAACATTAAGCTACATCCGTATGTGCTATGAACGGTAGTACTTTGTTAAAAAACAAATTATTATGTATTCATATACCCAACACATAATGCAGCATTTTATAAAATGCATAGTCATGTCACTAGCTGCCCTTCAGAGGTGATGACAATCTAATGTGCCAATTTGTATGGAAGCTGATTAACCTTTCAGCAGGTGTTTTTGGTATATGTAAGGATATCAGAGTGCCTGGAGGAATGCAAAATCATTATGAACATTATCCATGCAGATAATGTACTGGAAAATGATTTAAACCTAGGACTCCATTGCTGCAAGGCAAGAGCGCTACCTATATTCATATGCAACAAATGTGTACAATGTGAGTAGTATATGTATTTTACTTGATTATTATAAAATGTTCATAATACTTTTATCAGTGGTATTTATAGTATTGGTAAATGGATAGTGACTGCTACATACTTTTTATTATAAAGCTCTAATAGAATTAGTGAACACAACACAATTTAGGTACATGAACAATTTCTAACATAAATTTTGTGACAATGGAGCCCATGAGAGATTGGTCACCTATGGTATTTGTTTTCTAAGTGAGAAAGAAGTAAGTATGAGTGAGAATTGCACTTAGAAAGGCAGGGCTCTCTCTGTTAGTGTACTGTGTGTGTG
>NC_092858.1:51368500-51468361 GCF_032062135.1 Pyxicephalus adspersus | reverse complement strand
ATATATATATAAATATATATTCTTGCACACCCGAGCTCCTATGGGATTCCCACCTTCCTGCCTAACAAAGAAACAATCCCGGACTCCTTTCTCAACACACCAGTTTAACGGGACCAGCATCTATATATAGAGGAAATGTACCTTCCATCCAGGATCAAACTCTGCAATCCTGTACTATATATATATATATATATATATATATATATATATATATATATATACCATCTTTATATACTGTATGGTGAGTTGCTAGTATTGTATGCATTGCTAGTATTACCTGATTATCTGTAAAACTGTGTATATATTTCTTTATTTTACCTATATGTACAATTGACAAGTTAAGCTGCTCAAATAGGATTTATACTGTACAATAATGAGTTGTGTATTGTCTAATGGGTTGTCTATTCTACAGTGCTACAGAAGATGTTGATCAATATAAATAATGATTAATAATAGCTGTCATGTATTACTTGAACAAAAGTTTTTTTATTGTTGCAGTGTCAGTGTTAAGAAAATCTTTCTGGCTACACAAGTAGTTACCATTATAATCTATTTACTTGAAACCAAACCTTTAACACGTATCCTTAAGCTTACGTTTTTAGTTTTTTTGTTGACGCTGATGTTTATGTTTTAGATCAGTATATAGTAGATCTGCAATATTTGTGCAAAGCACGTGTAAAACTTTATGTGAAAAAAAAACATACTGTAAATAAAAGACAAAAAGACAGCATTAGAATAAGATTTTTTTCCTTAAATCCCCTTAGGTGTTTTTATGTATCATTGTTAAGTCCAGCATTAATGCTTTCACCTGCCCAGGAAACTATGATATATGGTCACAGCATTTCATTTTTGTTGGATGCTCTAGAAATGATGAAACAAATTGTATATGACACAAGGTTCACACAGGGCATTTGTGGTTATTCATCAAAGTCTGCGGTAACATTGGTTCATTATTGAAGCTCACAGAAATAGCACTGAGGTTGGTCGAAGAAAACAAAATCCTAATTCCCCTTTTTTTCCTCTTTAGAAACATTAGATCTATTTGTTCTGCAATTTCATTGGGAAAATGATGAATTACTTCACATTTTGTGCATTAAAGAATGAAAACTAGTAATGTGTTTCATATTTTACTCAGGCCTATTCAAGTGACATTTTAATACAGTGTCTTTATATTTTATTTATGTCAAATACTCAGTGATTAAGGGTTAAATTTAAAATATTGTTAAAGATTTATCTTGTAGCCCTAGCTTTTCCCAAGCCTTTATCATAAAATGCATAAAAATTGTGTAGCATTAGGTAAATAGAAACAACTTCTGCCCAGTATTCCTTGATTTGCCCTTACTGGTTAAAAATGATCTGTTTAAAACAACATTTACCATTATTTAGAGCCTGATACATTTGGACATATGCAGGAATTTTACCATTAAATCATAAATTAATAATGAAATTAAGGCCTGTAATTCTGCAGGCTTTTTATGAAAAATGTATAATGAGCCTCATTTTATAAGTTAGAATGTTGGCTGGGTTCCCATTGGAAAGATGTTACCTCTCTATGTCTAGAGGATATCTCTTCCAGTGACAACTGCCTAAAAGGTGATTTTCCTTATTTTGATTTTCCTTACACTTTCTTTTGTATGGAACAGGATACAAATGTAATTTGTGCCAGTTGGTCACAGTTGTCAACAAAAAAGTAGTTCCTAATGTAATACTGGCAGTTGAGTGTGCCCCTCAAAATATATGACTGGAGCAATGGCTGTAAGTTAGCAGCCACTCTCTACAAGGTTTTGTTGAGTTGGGTAAGCCCCTGTAGGACAAAATGTGTTTCAGGGAATTTTAGGCACCAGGGCCTTGCAAGTATTGCTACAAATATGAATATTAAGCACATGTAAGGCCCTGGTCAGCACCGGTACTAACTAGACACACTGCCCCAGGGTATGGCACTCACCAGACACCAGTGCCCCAATCTAAGGCTACGGTCTTCACTTTTAGCAACCAGTGTTTGTGACATCTCAGTGTGAATGTCCTTTGCTGACTTTGCCAGGGGAAACAAAAACTTCATGACGGCCCTTAACTCCAACAATGTAAAACGTGCTTGTGCCTCTGCCATCACAGCTTCTCACTAAAAGAAAAAACAGTTTTAAGAATCGCAAAGACCTGATATTTGCACAGTTACATACTAACTAATTAGGCTGTCATATGCCCCCACACTCATTTTTCTATTTTATCTGGAAGTAGGGAAAGCCAGGAACTTCTCAGCACCCCCTCGTATATAATCAATAGGGATGAGCGAGCAAATTTTTGAAATACGGTCTCACGGCGAATTGGGCTGTTCTTGCCTACCAAACATGTAGGCGAGAACGGCCTTTGTAAATTCGGCCAGCGAGACTGAATTTTTGGGACCTGCAAGTCAGCTGTCAGCTCCACTCCCCTGATTGCTCCTGCAGCCCTTTACTAGTTGTGTGTTCTTGGATAGGGTTTTTCTATCCAAGAACACAGGAGTCCTGTGTTCCTTGATAGAGAAACTCTATCTAGGAACACACACTACTAGTACAGGGCAGCAACAGCAATCAGGGGAGCGGAGGGAGTGGAGTCTGGCTGGCTGAGGTCAAATGCCCATCTTCTCAGCCTGAACACTTGTATTCTTCATTTTAGTGTACAACCCCTTAGAACTGCAGGCCAATAGGTTTTCTGCCTACCACAATGAAAAATGTCTGGGAGGCCAATTTGTTATGTAAAAAATTGATGACATTTCTATTGGCTGGTATTTGTTAGAGGCAGTGGGCCTTATTTATTAAAGCTCTACAAGGCTGGAGAGGATACACTTTAATCAGTGAAGCTGGGTAATTCAGAGAAGAAGAGTAAATGATTAGTATTTTATGTTTATTATACCTAACACATGATTGTTCTAGTACATGAACCATTTTCTTGGCCTCTGTAGCTCAATCACTAGTCCTGGCACCGGGTGCTGGAACACGTGTTTTTGTGTTGTGGTGTGATGGTTTATTCCTTTATTCCATGCCCCATATTCAGATCAAGACTACATTTCTTTTGTACCCTATAGGATGTCCTATTTTATTAGAAGTTTCAGATTTGAGAGGAATGTTTTCATTAGGTGACAAACAGTAATACCAACTTGGCAAAAATGTTATCCCTTTCCCATATTACCAAAAATGTAAATACACATTTTGGTTGGGGTTAGGCTTTAAATGCTGAGTTAAACATTAAAACACCAAAAAAAAGCAGCACACGATGGATTCAGGATGGATGTCATCGTCAGTGCACTGAATAACTAAAGTAAATGTTAATCTGAACAGAATGACAACTAAAATGCTGTGTACAAAAAAAATATTTTTTAAACAATACATTTTCAATTTTTCACTGTTTGTTGCCTTACAGTTCTAATGATCTATTACAGCATATTTAAAGCCAAGTCCTGGCTACATGCATGCATTAGTAATGGCTGTATGGAATTTAGAATCGTAAGTCTCCTTAAAGGTGACAACAATAGACCCTACCTATGTGCTTGAATTTGTTCTCTCTCACATGCCGGTGACAATGCAGGAAAAGTGACAATGCGGGAAAAAGACTAGAAAATTGTGACAGAGCACGACTAGCTGTCACATTTATCTTTTTCCCGCTAATAGGCAGGCTTCTCTCCCCAGCGCACGTGGGCAGTTCTGACCCTGGGTATACCTGCTCCTATTCCATCCTGCTGGTCAATCATGAAATAGCCTCCTAATCATCCCTGGCTATTTAGCTAGCTCAAACATAGCACTTAGCGTTTGTGCAATGTGTCTCCACTAGTGCTGAGCCCCCTAGCTCTGCTGAGAATTTCCTCTACACCTCTCTGGTAATTCAGTGCTTTCCCTGTCCAGCTCCTGTGCTAACCCCTTATTGCCAAGACTGGTGTTTCCCTGCCTGTTACCTTGTGCTGTTCCAGTGTTCCACTGTGTCTGCAGTGATCCCTGCGCCTCCCGTGTCACCTGTACCTCCTGTTGCTTCCTGTGTCTCCTGTATTCCCCTGTGGTTGCAGTAGCCCCCGTGTCACAAAGATATCTGTTTCTTGATCCCTGGCTTGTCCCTGACCTTTCTTGCTTGCTGCCTGCCTCAACCTCGGCCTTCCTTAACAGTAGTCCCGCCTAGTGATTTGGTACTGTGCATCATCCTTCCCTCCCTGGTGTACCCAAGGACCGCAACCTTGCAGTAACCAGCAGCACCACATCCTCACCACTAGAGGCTCTGGAGAAGACCTGGTAACTGCTTAGATTCTGCACCTTGCCCTTCCCAGGGCTCACACCACTCCTGTGCAAGCCATTGCGCCCCGCAAAGGACCTGTCTTCCCAAGCATGACACTACCCTATAATAGAAATTACTTGAACAAGGACCTTCATTGCATAGTCAATAGTTATTTTTTATAGGTTGAAATTGTAATAATAAACATTACTTATGAGATGACAGCATGTTAAAGAGTATTGAGACTTCAGCGATAGTGTTTACATATACTTTGAAAGTAAAAATTTTATAATTAACAAGGATTTACAAAATGCCTTTACTTTATCATTTATTATTTATCATTTATTTATTATTTATTATTTAAATGTTTCATAGAAATGTGCAACATTCATTTGTACTTGTGTTCTATTGTTCAATCCACATCACAAGAGCATTATATTCTGTAATCGTGTAATTTTAAATAAAAAAAATCATTTTGTGCCTTAATCAGCAGTACAGTGTCTAATCTTTGATACAACCTAAAGTCCTAATCTGTCTGAATATCCAAATGTCCATCTTTACAGTATATTTACTCAACTAGCCAAAATTCTGTCAGCATATTTCAGTCATTTGGCAGTAGGTCCAGTTTGAAAATCCCATAAAATGTATCTAACCAACTCCCTTTGCACTGACTTTGTTACTGACAGCTCTGGAGAAACCACAAAAATAATAAAACAACTATTTACTGCACAGAAACTTTGTAGACCTCTTTTAGTGCATTCCTCAAGGCACAGAGAGAAAGGTAATTGACCAATTCTTTACTGCCAGGACACTGAATAATTACACTTTCCATTACACTAAGCCAACTTTCCCTTGCCTGCAGCATACAACTGGTTAAATAATTTTAAAAACTTCGAATTTGAGGAAGAAAAATGTATATTCACAAGAACAGATATATTGAGAAGGAAGCCTGGTTTAGCCTGCAGAGTAACATCTTCATAAACTAAGCTTTACAATGCAATTTTTACAGCCTTTTTGCTATGTTGTTAATTACAAACAGATATTTTATTTGTCTGCTGAGTGTGCTTCAGTCACAGTGCTATGTTCAAACAACAGTCAATTAGAGAAAATAATGTTTTTACAAAACCAAGCTATGCAAAACTCTACACAAAGGACAGAAGACATGGGAAAAAGCACTGTGCATAAAATAGCTGCCACCCGATGAGCAATATATATATATAACCAATAATTTTATAAAACCAATTTTATGTAACAATTGTAATTTGTATTGATTGAGAAACTATGGTTAATATACAGATTAAATTTGGACTTCCAATAAAGCAAAGCTGTGTTTACATCAATCATCTATTCATGAAGAATTGCTGTTTTTAACCTACTTTTTTTATATGTTTGAACATTCAAAGTGAACAAAGTTTTAACTTATTCACTATGCCAATTGAACAGAATAGATTGCAAAATAAACATTCCCTTAGTAATCAAACCTACTGGATATAAAAAAACCTAAATGTACTGTTTACTTTAAAAAAATATTTTGTGTATTTAAGACTATTTCCTTATTTTATTAATTTTGTATTGTTCCATTTCGCTTCACAACAGACAAAGACAATTTGCATGAACCTGTGCTATAAGAAAAACCATAAACATCTGACAACTTTTTAGAAACAATTTAGTTTCCTTAGGTGTATGATTTGTTTAGGCTGACTTCATTCGCTTGACTAGGCCACATTGTATGTATATTGAGTTAGGTGTAAATTACAGAAATCACATAAGCTGTGTAGATGGCCAGTCATGATTTAATATTATACAATGGTAAAGGGAAACACATGGACTGATTTATAACAAAGAGTAGATATCATTATTCGATTTCCATTATTTTGCCTAGGTTACATACACCATGGTCCACATTTTATGGCCTGCAGTGCCATATTGAGGTATCTTTAATCATATCTTTCAGTCATGAGCTGCTATAAAGGCCTCTTTCCTTTACATAGACCGTTTACTAAACTCAGTGTTCACTGGGAACTTCTCCCACTGGAAACAATTTTTTTCTATATTAAAGTTAATTAAAAAAAAAAAAAAAAGAAGAGCACACATAAAGAACATTTGAGGCAGCATTATGTACAAGGAGGCACTCCAGTAGGATACAGTGGAAACCTAACACGGGCCAGGAGAGTAAAACAGGAAAGTGTAAGATGCAGGAGATTTAAACAACTTAGTGCAGCACCAACCCAAAACTCATTAAAAAAACAATACCAAAATCAGGGAAAGCTAAAACCAATGCAAGAAAGAGGGCAAAAGACAAAGAATATGATAACAAAGACTGGAATGCAATAATGTGATTGAGATGCTCCACATCTCTACATATTGCAAGAAGTGATTTTGTAACAAATCTGTCAGTTCCTCCATGTGTTGCATTCATGACAGTACCTCCAGCCATTCAACAGACTGATAGTCACAGTAAATCACCAATGTCATGGCATAAATATTGTACTTCTGCAAGTAAAAAGCAGAGCAAGCCCTTCCTAGTGGAGGAAGCAGAACCTGGAAGAATTGACTACAACCCAACCTCAGGGATATGAGAGCCCATTACTCCCCTATAAACAGATACGTTTGAGGTCCAAAAGTAATGGATCAAAAGTCATGACAACCAAATATGTAACATAGTTCCTGTCTCTCCTCACACACTTTCATTACAGTTCTGAAACCTGAAGAAATATCTGTGGCACCTTGATACCAGTGTGACAATAGTTTGCAGGTTTTCTCCTGAGCAATAGAAAATACATGTGTTAATATGGAATTTGTTTTGCAAGTCCTCAATATTGAAATAAAGCGATAGTAAAAGAAAAACTCTATTTCCCTGTCATTAGGGAATATACATCTTACCTTTACTGCACATATTACTGTGTCTAGTCTAGAAGTCTTTTGTTGGGACCTTTATATAAAGTTTGGACTTCTAGGTACTCTATTTGTTGAGGTATCTTCCTGTGTATTATGCCCCTGAATGAAAATAAGGGATGCACTATGTGTTTCCTGGATCTTTATTATCACTATTGTATAAACATAACCTTAAATATAAACTTGCCATGTCAACTCCCTGCTGACCTTTTCATGTTTCTTTCTATTGTTTAACATTGGAGGTTGGCATTGACTAAACCAGTGAGTAGAACCCCTCTTTACCTTGATTCAACGATTCATCTAAAGCCTCAGTTCACCTTGCTATGCAGATACATAATATGGAATACAAGGAAAGGCATGATGGAGAAGAATGAAGTCAATTTGTGATACCACACTTGGAGGGGGAATCCAAAGTACACAAAAGCTCAAAGTGTATGAGGAATCGGGGAGGCAACAATGAGTTGACAATAAGACACCATTGCTGCTCATTATTTGCATCTCTGTATTTCCATCTTTTTCTCCATGGAAATACAC
Organism: Pyxicephalus adspersus; assembly: GCF_032062135.1. Lineage (NCBI taxonomy): Eukaryota > Metazoa > Chordata > Amphibia > Anura > Pyxicephalidae > Pyxicephalus > Pyxicephalus adspersus. The sequence goes on along the minus strand of NC_092858.1, from coordinate 51,460,699 downwards.
GTGGATTGCAAAGAGCTTGTTTCTATAGTTTTCCCAATAAGGATGAGATGGGCCCACTCCCAGTATATATACTGTAAATTTGTATTGTTCACTCATGGGTAGCTCTATGGTGATACAAAATGGCTACTGTTATCCAATGTAAGGTGGTTCCCTCTGGTGTTATCCTCTTAGCGATCATTAGAGGGCATTCTCTTCTCAAGAATCCATTCTGAAATATCCTCTTATGTGGAGAGATTCCTTAAGGAGGAACTATACTCAAAAACGAAAAAACAAAACAAAAGCACACTTACCTTCAATTCCTCAGGGCAGTCTGATCACTCCGGGGGTGTCCGGCATGTGGTCCCGCGTCATCCCGACATCTGTCCCAGAGCCGGCATTCCAGGCGCCGCCATCTTCGTCTTCTCTTCCAGGTTCTTCATCCTACATCACCCGACCCAGGTGCGAGATCAGGTGACGTACGATGAAAAGGAAATATGCCGATCTCACTGCGCATGCGAGATCCGCAAATTTTTCTCTTTCAGCAAAAAGGCTCCTTCTGCGCATGTCTGAGATTCTCAGGCATGCATAGAAGGAGCGCCTAAGAGCCTTTCTCTCCCATTAATTCTCGACCACCTAGACGGCCGAGAATTGGGGGCAGTGCTGCACCCCCCCTCTTTTTTTTTTTTTTTTTTTAAAGGGTGTTGCACCTAAAAAAACAAAAAACAAAACAGAATTTATACCCTACGTAAAAGGGGTTCTCTACCTCTTTTGTTTGTTTTTTTCCTCCTGTGCTTGACATATTCCTTCAGTAAATAAACAAAAAAAACAAAAACAAGAAAGACCACACAGAACTGAGAAAAAAGATCAGCTGCTAAAACATAATATTTGATTGTGGATAAGGTTACATTGTTCCAGTGAAAGTGAAATGCTGCATTCACCAGAACCAGTGTGGACACTTTTTAATATTATTATCATTATTAAATATACAGTATTTATATGGCACCAACATATTATGCAGTGCTGTACATAAAAACAATTCAAGAGATATCATGATGGTTGACAAACATATGGATACTTTAAGTATTCTATAATTGTTTAGCTACATTTATTTATAATTTGATGACATTCTTCCATTAATTTTGACATGTGCTTAATAGGGTTTTAGATTAGTCACAGTGCAAATGTTCTATGTCTCATCTAACATCCATTGAAATAACACAGCTAAAAGGGGAGTTCATTGTTTTTATTGAGATAGCTGACTTATAGGGGTCAATATACGGTAACAATTATTTTTATTGAGGAATAGTAGCAAAAAATCAAATACAAAATCTCCCATAATTACAGAAGAAAAGACACGAAAAATTAAAATAGAACAAGGCAATACAGAATATCAGATATACAGTATATAAGGAAATAGGGGAAAGAACGGGGGGAAAAGTATGTGCCTGAAGCCTGCAGATCCTCCAGAATACCACTGAAAACAAAATACAAAATAAGTACTAAAGCCAGTGAGCTTTTAGAGGGCCGTGGAGCCCTGTAGAGTAGAGTGACTGTAAACAATCCAGGGGTCCCACACCTCCAAAAACGGGTCATGTGTGTCAGTCGAAATGCTGGTCAGGTCCTCATTTACCATAAATACATCCAATCTAGACTTAACTTCACTGAAGGCCACTCTTACAGTCCTCCAAGCCCTGGCTATTGGCTATTGAGCAGCAATAAAAACAAAGGTTGCCAGGTTTCTAGAAGGCCGAGAAAGCGCCAAATCTGGAAGGTGTAGGAGAGCACACCATAGATCCCGGATCATGGGTCTATTCAGCAAAGAACCAAGTAAGTTGTGTACTGATCGCCAAAAACTGGATATTTTAGGACATGTCCACCAAATATGGAGCATATCACCGATGGCATCACAGCCTCTAAAACATCGACCCGTTGATGGGGTCATCTTTCTAAAGGAGGAGAGCATGTTTATGTAAAGTAAATGTTCTTTTAGCATATAAAGTTATGTGCCCTTTGAACACTCAATTATGTACTATAAAATAAAATAAAGTTACAGGATTTTGCCTTCTTATATGGCTGGATGCTTTAGGTAAACAGAGGTTTATTTCATTCTCTGGGTGAAATTTACCTTTGCTAGGTGATCAGTCTTTCTTCTATTAAATAAGCCTCTCAGGCTTGAAAAAGAGCAGTTCCCTAGCTCACAGCAAGCTTATCTAAGGGGCCTATATGGCCAACATGTTTATATATAATTACAAATTATTTTCGCCATCAAAGAATAGTACACACTAGCACTTACATAAATTATTTGTATATCTACAAAAATGTACATTTAATTTAAAATGGCAAAACTCAATAAGGACTCCACAAGAGCTGCACAAATGCTCTTTGACACTACCCATTCTATAATGTTTTACCTTGCATACAGTATATATTGCAAGTTAAAATATTACCACAAACATTTAAAACAGACTTGTTGTCTGGTATACCATACAATAAAGCCTGCCTTCCAACTCTATTTTGGTTATTGTCTACCAGCCATATTCTACCAGCCTGTTAACTACTCCAAGAAGAACCCTTCACTACCCATATCAACACATTGGGCCTAATTTATCAATGAAATCCGCGCTCGCTGGTCGCGCGTACTTTTGCGCCGTTATATCGAGCCGGTTTACCAGCTCGCCAGTGTAAAGCTGCCGGAGATGCGCGGCTCCGGCCGCGAGCTCTTTCAGTTGCTGAATTGCGCGACGGCGTACGATTTCGGATCGCGAATACGAATGCGCGAGCGAGCTTCCGATTTTGCTTGATGAATCAGCCTCATTTTCTTGTTTACACAGCAACTAGGGGCTTATATTCTCCTGTACATCAACAAAATGGTTTATGTTCTGGCATACTTTCATTGGGTCAGCCTTTGTAATAAAGTAAAATAAATCTGTTTAACTATTTGAGGTATTTATTTGAAAAAAAGATTTTGATGCTAAAAGTAAGCAAAGGTCTCATGGTAAACATGTCTCTATATATATATATATAAATATATATATATATATAATTATTTATAAATATATGTTTCTTGCAAAATGTTTTTTGGAAGTCTAATATATTGCAGTAATATATTAGACTCAGGGTTTTTCTCTTTTTATTTATATTGAGGCAAAGAAATACTGTATATACACATGCATTAATTTCTTAAGATTTCAGCATTTTGTCTTATAAAGCTATTTGCTAGACTGGCAGCGATATATGATTTGTGATTGGGAATTTGCTTCCAGCTTTCTGTATGCACTGGATCAAGCACCGTGTCTGTATGAGTATCATTACAGTTTGGGGAAGAAAAGGAACTGCGAATGTATCCACAGAAATTACATCTGAATGGCTCATCTTCCATATAACTAATACTGGTAATAAATCATGTAGTGCAGATGTGCTTGTTTAGTTTTTCACACAGTTTGTGGGTTGCTAATGAAATGAACAGTCAATGGTTGTAATTTACAATGCTCTTACACAGTTCCGCTATGAGCTGTTGAAGCAGCTTTGCAAACAGCCAGCAATGCACCTTCTGGAGTGCAAAATCAGCATGTAAATTATAGGCTCTGTTGAACATAGATTGAGAATGTATCAATGATTCACTCCGGCTCTGCCTGGATAGCTTTCAGTGCTGGAAGCTCACATTGTCACATGCAGACAGACACAAAGCCAACCTAACTCCAAACATTAGCATGTATAAATCAGTAACCGTTCCTGTGATGCCAACATTTTCGACAAGCATATCTTGTATTGGCTGTGAAAATGCAGTTTGTTAGATTAAATGGCAAAAATCAAATATTGCTTTCCCTAGTAAAAAAAAAAACAAAATACAAACAGAATACAATAATCCACTTAGGGGCTGGAATAACATAACTGAGACCTGCAGACAAACAATTCCTGGCTGAATAATATTACTGTTTGAATTATCTGTTTTATACTGAAAATGTTACAGTTTTCAGCCCATTTTATTGCAGGGATTCAGTATCTTGCCTAAAGAGGAACTAAACTCAAAACTGCCTAAAACAAAAAAAAATTACTTACTATCAACCCCGCAGGGCCATCGATCGACCCGGAGGTCTCTTTCATCGGGTCTAGCATTTTCCCGGTATCCGTCTTCGTGCCGACACCTGGCGCCACCATCTTAACCTCTTCTTCCAGTCTCTTCTTCCTATGTCTCCCGACCCAGGCGCGAGATTGGGTGACGTAGGTTGGACAAAAAACCTGCCAATCTCACTGCACATGTGTGAGATTGGCAAATTTTTCTCCTTTCACGAAAAGGCTCCTTCTGCGCATGCCAGAGTTGCAAGAGCCTCCCGGGATGCGTGACGTAGGTATCCTGGGAGGCTTTGCGCTTCTATTCATTCTCGAACAAAAATTAGCTGGCGGTTCTGCACCTTTTTTTTTTTTTTTTTAAAAAAAGAGTGTTTCACTTAAAAAAAAATTAAACAAAGAGAGTTTTTACCTTACATAAAAGGGTTATCTACCCTGTTATGTAAAGTGATATTTCTGAGTTTAGGTACGCTTTAATATTTTACTTTTTTTTTTATTTCGTTAGCAGATTTTCCTGTCCCTGTGAGCCACACTGATGGGGTCTGTCATTGAGGGTTCTGTCTCTGACACAGTCCATACACAGATACAGAAATATCTATTTCCCTGTACTCCTTAAAACAACACCAAAAACACAGAGCTATTTAGCCACTCTCACTTTTCAGTGCAGTGTGCCCAGCAAGCAGGAAAATCCTTTCTAACAGTCCTCTTCTTTACAAAAGTCTAAAGGTATGTTTATTGCTGTGGACAAGGTACTGAAGTTAAAGTATGATGGAAATTCATGTTGTTTTGCTTTCTTTCAGTGTTTCATTGGTACAGTTAGGTAAAAAAATTTGGGTGCACAAAACTAAAAGCATTCTTTTATACAAGTACAGGCGTTATAAATAGTTGGTTGATTTCTATGTCTATTATCACCTGATAACTGTTGCAGGCTGGCTTTAATCCCATTTTAGAAAAATAAATAATTTGTTATGTCTGTTCTCAGTTCTAAAAGCATCTTTTTACGCAGTTAATGTTACAGAAATGCTTTCCTCGTACTATTGTTGCTAAATGATTGTATTTTCCTCAGTTGCAACAAAATAAATAAATTAATGTTGAGTATATAAAATTCCATTTTAAACCCAGATATTACAAATTAGCAATGACATCATCACACAGCGTTTACAGTGGAACTGAATTTCAGGAAGCCGTCCCACCACTAAAGGATGGCTGCAGAAAAACTACAGCAAGGCATACACTAGTGATAAGAGAAACTGACAGTTTTATTTTAAAATTTTTGATGAAAATATGCCATATTGAAAGAATAAAAAATGATTTTAATTACAAATTACAGTTATAGAAGCATATTTCATCAACTGTTTATCTTTAAAATCATAAAAAAGGTAGAAAGAACTATGATTTGTGTTCAGCACGTTCTGGACTATATATCTTGTCTTTGAATGAACTATTTTTGTACAATGGACATTAAAATCCTTTATAGGTGGATCATTATTCTGCCTGTGATGGTGGTTTCTATTTTTTCATATCAATCAATAAATAAAGAATATAAAAAAGCAGGGTACCTTTCATTTAAATTTAAAAAAATATATGAAAAATAGCAAGCTTATACCTGATTTTCAGAAAGTTGCCTGGGGTTTCCTGCACCTGCTTAGAATGCTTTGCGGTGCACCTGGGAACACATTATTGGTTGAAAACAGAGTCTGCAAGATGCATTTTTTTCTGCATGGCAAACAGAGGCAAAATGTAGGGGGGTTATTCTGGATTACTACAGGGAAGAAAAACATACAACAGATACCAATATTTAGGTGAGATTACATGAAGATGGTATTCAGACACAATGGGCCTGATTTATTAAAGCTTTCCTGGAGGTGGAGAAAATACACATCTAACAGTGAACCTGGGTGAAGCACACCTTGAATCGATCTGGTCCAGGTTTAAAAACATTCGAAAACAAATTGCAAATTACTTTTACAGGTTTGCTGGATCACTGGTTCACTGATAAAAGTGTATATTTTCCAGCCTTGGAGAGCTCTCTCAGGCTTTAATAAGCACGGTGGCTTAGAGCAGCGGTCGCCAACCAGGGATCCGTGGAGCACTGGTGGTCCGTGGCTCTGCTCATTGCCCCACCCCGACTGGGGTCAGGAGAAGGACCCCAGGCTCAGATCTGCGATTGGAGAGTGGGAGGGGTTATGGAATCATGACATCACTATGGGGGAGGTTTCTACCCCTTTGAGTGGAGTCCAGAGCTGGTAATTTTAGTGATCCTAGGGACCGAAAAGGTTGGCAACCAATGGCTTAGAGGTTAGTGGCAGCGTGGTGGCATAGAAGGTAACAATGTGGCCTTTGCAGCACTAGGTCCCAGGTTCCAATCTTGGCCAGGACACTATCTGTATGGAGTTTGCATGTTCCCCTCGTGTTTGCGTGGGTTTCCTACGGGTACTCCGATTTTCTCCTACATTCCTAAAACATGCAGTTAGAATAATTAGTTTCCCCAAACAAATTGATCCAAGATCCAAGATCAGACTTTTTAAAGTGCTGCGTAATATGTCAGCGCTCTATAAATACTAGTTAGTAATATTAGGATCATTAAGACTATTATAGGTGGACCTGGATAATCAAGCAAACCTAGAATAGATTTCTTAAAAATATTTTGTTATTAGTTGCAAAGTTTTTTCAATCATGGCCAGTTTGACCCCAGATTTGTTGGATAGCTCAGGATCTCGCATCATAGTCTATCTTTTCGAGTTTTGGAGGGCTTTAATAAATCAGGCCCAATTTGTTTAGCTTGGACTCCAGCTTTAAAAAAGAACTGCAGGGAGTTAAATATTTTTTTAGCGTACATTTCATACATTCATACTAAAAGCATCTTTGTTTTTTTGTTTTTCTATTGTGTGTTTTAAAAGCATAGCAACCAACTAAAACATTAGTGCATTCTGTAACAATTATAAAAAGTAGCTTTCATTATATACATGTGAAGGTTATAAAATTACCCAACCTTTCATTGTGATAGCTGTATTGTGTTAATAGATGTAATTACATTATTCGGTATATACATTTCTTTTTAATGTCACATGCCCTTTTTATCTCTATATTGCATGAAGTACAAATGTATCAGAATACAATATTAGCCCTGACAGTGGTCCTTTAATCCTGTTAAATGTCAGGTTCAGTATCCAAAATGAAAGGTTTTGTTAGATGTAGAACTATCATTAAGTTACATGCCACTTTGAAATGTTACTCTTTACAAATAGGTACAGGAATGAGCTGAAATGCAACCCTTCAAATCAAGTTCTTACGTACCATTGATGATATATATAGAGAACAATAAGCTGATAGAAAGGAGCCCTTGTTGTATTCTGTTTAACCAGATCTCACCATTGAAAAGGAAGTACAATTTTAAAAATTTGGGGGCTACATCTTAGCAAGAACAGCCCTGGATATGTGTAGCACTAGTATCAATAGGTTATAGTCAGATGATTCCTACCAAGTAGGTTTACACTAGAAATGTGCTAGTCCTTTACTTCAAATAAAGCTCCTGGGCAGATTAAGTTCTCTGAGCTGCATAGTTGCACTTTCTTAAAATAATACAGATAGACATGAGTGAATTGTTTGTGCTTTTTCAACTAATTTGGTTAAATGCACATATATAAGATAGGATAAAGGGAACATGTCACTACAAACATTGATGGCCCTTCACGCCTGCTTGGGATAGCCAGGGGGCTGTGACCTGATCTTCTCCCTGCAGAAGTAGTCCACCAATTTTAGTGACCAATAGTGACCAATAGTAGTGACCAATTTTCATAACTCAACCACTGTCCTTACCACTATGACTATTTGAGCCTTGTGAACAGTAGCCAACAGAAGATGATCTGAGCTTAGAAACACAAACATAGCACCAAAATCTCAGTCTGCATACAGCCCAGCTGCATCTAGCAAACGTGAAAATAAACCAGGGACACTTCTGCGTAAGGCAAAGGTTTACATGAGTTAAAAAGGAAATTAGATGAAAGAGAATCCAGAACTCTAAAGAATAGAGGTTTCAGGTTGAAGCGTTTCTAGGTTCAAAGGCAAATTATTATTACACATGGACTGGAAGTACATGATTCTTTCCTGTCCTGCTGCATTGAAGACAACATCCGTATCCTGAGTTTGGCCTTTTACATGCCTAATTATTTCTAGTCCATTGCATGTGTCATGTCCATCAAAAAGAAAAAAATGACTGTTGGGCAGCCTACTAATATAGCCTGACAGAAAGAGAGAAATGTCAGATCTCTGAAGGGCAATCTAAACTGAGCCACACCTCTAACCATAGCTAAAGTGTAGCATTGCTACCTTTAATTACCTTACTTTAATTTAATTATGTAAAACAGGCCATGACCTTGATAGAGGCTGTTTTTTTCACATTGATAGATTAAGGAGCCATACCACAGATATAGACAGCAACTAGAAAGGTTGAAAACATTTTACTTGAACTTAGTAAACCAATAAATGTTTGCATAGTTTACTTCTTCTAAACTGGTGTTCTGAACAGACTCTGATTTGGAATAATGGTGTTTTTATATCCACCTTTTTGTGGCCAAACCTATTGGGGGATGGGGACATTGTTTTGGATAAATGTTTCTAGTTGATCACTATTGTATTCACCAGTAAAGACTGGCATCTGGATTTCACTCACTTACTTTTCCATAGACGCAAAACTTAAGAGTAGTGCAATGCAGTGTACATGTTCGTACAAACTAAACTATGACATTTACATGTACAAGCACTCAGACCTTTTGCAACAACCCTTAACATTTTGCTCTGATGCCACTCATTTCTCTTGATCGCTGCTGAGATATTTGTACCTTGATTTAAGGCCACCTGTAGTAACTTAAATTGATTAGACATGATTTGGAAAGACACACACAGCTCACACATTGTCAGTCTTCATAGGTGACAATGCATATCTGTGCAAAAACCAAGCCATAGGGTCAAATGTACTGCCTGCAGGGCTCTGAGACAAGATTGTTCAAAAGCACAGATCTGGAGGAAGCTACAAAAAAAATCTGCTACCTGAAGGTTCCCAAGAGCATGGTGGAATCCATGATTCTCAAATGAAAGTAGGTTTGCACAACCAGGACTCTCCCTAAAAGTTGGGGATGGGATTCATTTCCATAAGGAAAACCATAACTGCAAACTTCCACTGATATTGGCTCTATGGCAGAGTGGTCAGACAGAAGCTGTGCAAAACAGATGAGTCTTCTTGGAGTTTGCAAAAAAGCACATGAAGGATTCTTAGACTGTGAAGATCAAGATTCTTTAGTATGATGAAATGAAGATTGAATTAATGAAAACCTCCTCGAGGGTGCCCAGGACCTCAGACTAGACCGCATGTTCACCTTTCAACATGACAATGAACCAATGAACAAAGAGTGGCTTAGGCACAACTGTGAATGTCCTAGAGTGGCCCAGACAGAGCTCTGACTTGAACCCTACTGAACATCTCCGGAGACCTGAAAATGGCTGCCTACCGATGGTTCCCATCCAACCTGACTGGGCTGGGGAGGATTTACAAAGAAGAAGGGCAGAAAATCCCCCAACCTAGGTGTGCAAAGCTAGCTGCATCAATCCCAAAAAGACTTGAGGCTGTAATTGCTGCATATTACAGTGTAAAGCTTAAACAAATTGCCACCAAAATCTAAAGATTTAGGAGACATTACATGTCTTTTTTGACAATTAGTACTACCTCTTGGTGATATTTTTTATTTTTTGAGTTAAGGTCCACTTTAAGCAGATGGTCAAGGAATCATCAAGAAGTGGAGGGTTTCTTCTGTAGATTAGCTCACAGTAAGAAACCTTTTGTTTTGTTGGTTGCCAGGAAAAGCTTTCTCTCTAGCATGCCATTATAAGAATAGTGTAAGGCCCTGGTCAGTACCAGTATTCTCCAGACACCAGTCCCCCAATCTAATGCCACAGTCTTCAGCTATAGCAGCCCCCACTCAGCCTCGGGAGAGTGGTTGTGTCTCCCAGCACTCGGTTGCCCCCAGGACTTAGTGTGCAAGGAATGGTGTCTGGGGATAGGCTGGCAGCTGACCAGGAGCCCAACGATTCACAATACAGAATTACCAGGGAATCCAGAAACAAGCTTAAGTCAAACACAAGAGATCAGTCCACCAAACGAGGTACAAAGGAAAAGGCACAAGAAGGGTCACAGGCAAAGGTCGGTCCAGGCTGAGTTCAAGCAGATAGTCAGGAACAGGCAAAGTCAGCAACAGAAAACATAACCTCTCCAGCACAGATAGCCCAACTAAACGCTATACCAGGCACTGGTGGCTGGGAGCAGAGGGGCTTTAAAGTCCCAGCAACCAATAGCAGTGCAGGATAGAATCAGGAGCTGATCAGCCTCTAGAATCCCCTTCAGCTGGGCACAGCCTTACTAATGAATACTGGGGATGCCATAAATCCATCAGGCTGCACAGCTAAAGGGAAGCAGGTGCTGCTGCTATCTTAGTTATCCTGGCTGCTGCAAATGACATCTCCAGGCCAGATGAGCATCTCCTAACAAATAGAAAGTGCAGGTGCCTCTCTTCTGCGCATGCCTGCAGTTATGAGCCTTCTCCTCCAGATTTAATCAGTATCGACCCTCCCACCGGCCAACCGGGACATTGCCTCCTAATCACCCTTGGCTATTTGGATAGCTCAAACAGCACTCAGTGTTCTTGCAATGTGTGTCCACTAGTGCCGAGCCCCCTTAGCTCTGCTGAGGAATTCCTGTACAACTGCTGTTTAATTCAGTGCTTTTCCCTGTCCAGCATATGTGTAAACCCCTTGTTACCCAGTGTGTTGTTTCCCAGCCAGTTCCCTTGTGCTGTTTCAGTGTTCCTCTCTGTCTGTGGTTATCCCTGTGTCACCTGATCCTCCTGTTGCTTCCATTGTCTCCTGTGTTCCCTGTGTCTGCAGTGGTCCCTTTGCCACCACTGTCTTTTTCCTGGATCCATGGTATTTGACCCCTGGCTTGTGACTTGACCTCTTTACCTTGCTGCCTGCCTTGACCACAAACTTCCTTGACACTTTTTCTACCTAGTGATTTGGTACTGTGTTTCATCCTTTCCCACCCTGGTGTGCCTGAGGACCGCAACCTGGCAGTAACCAGCAGTGTAACATCCTCCCCACTAGAGGATCTGGAGAAGATCCTTTTCAGGGCTCACACCACCTGTGCAAGCCGTAGCACCCCCTAGTCTCCCCAAACATGACACAGAACACAATGGTGACATTATCAACTATTATTAAAACAGTGGTCAGAAAAACACTGCAAGTTATCAGAAACAGAATTTAATGAGTACCTTCCAGATATCAATTGTTTACCTGAATTGCCACCATGCACCAGAACAATTGTAATTCAGCTGGGATTGCTCCCTAGAAGCCACTAGCCAATGAGAGAGTTCTCTGCTGGTTATACTTAACAGCAGAGAATGCTCCGGTTGGCTGGTGGTTGTTAGGGAGCACTCCTGAGTAAATATGGCTGCAACAAAAAATGGACGTTACCAATCATTGTTCAATTATCAGTTATATATCAGTTAAATATTAATTGAGAATCCCCTATAGTGTAACAGATGCCCATTAGATCTGTTGTTTTTATTGAAGCGGAACTAAATTAAAACAAAAAAATTACACTTCCCTTTAATCCGGCAGATCCCTCGATGGTGCTGGTCCTTCTTGCGATCCAGTCCTGTGTCGTCCTGGGAATCCTCTTTGTCCAGGCGCAGAGGAAGCGCCGGTCACTGCCATGTTTTTTCTTCTCTTCCGGTCTTCTTATTCGATTTTAGGAGGCTCTGCGCAAACGGCGGCAGCAATCAAGATTTAAAGTGGTGGTACTGCACTTTTGTTGTTTTTTTTTTAAAAAAGGGTGTTGCACTTAAATACATTTTTCTTTTATTGAGAAGGGTTTTCTACCCTTGTGTGAAGAAAAAATGTTGAGTTTAGGTACGCTTTAAATGTCTAATTCAGTATTTCTCAACCAGGGTTCCCCTAGAGGTTGCTAGGGGTTCCTTGATCAAAAAGCAGTTTGTGACTCTCAGATCAGTTTAACTAACACCAATAATCTTTTTGGCTATCTGTAGGGGTGGTTCTCTTCCCACTGGTAAACAATGTAAAAGGCATTCTTCCCACTGACCACCACTGAGTTGTGGATATAGTAATTATGGGGGGTTCCCTGAAGACCTTAAAGGTATTTCTAGGTAAAAAAGTAGAGAAACACTAGTTTAATGTTCTAATAAAACATTGCGTAGTGTATGGCTACCTTAACATAATCTTGGACTGCAGGATTGACTGTCCTAATTCTTTGAGACCATCAGTAGACTGCATTGGGGCTTTTTATTTTCCTGATTTTTTTTTTATTTTCCTGCTTAAATTTGTTTTTGTTTTTTTTTCTTACTGTGGTTGAGCTTGAGTCAGATAAGATTGTAAGATTTCCCTATTATAGAAAAAAGAAAAATGGTTTTACAAAGTATATATATATATATATACGTGTATATATATATATATATTTAGTTTTAACTGCTGCATAACATCCCCAGGAACTTTTTACTGGTTTTGAAATGCGCAATACTGACCTGCCTTCCTTAGATCAAGTCATTACACTTGGAGAATGATGCATTGAATTATGTCAAACATATCAGATGTCTTATGTATCTCCCTTTCAACTCCCTTTCTCTTTAACCAGTAAAAGAAAGGCTAATTATCCACATCATCTTAAATTCACAAGAGCTATTAAAGCCAACTGTCTATAGAAGAGATAAAGGGGTTCAAAACTAATATTTCATTTATACATAAGAAATCTCTTTTGATTTTCATTAAACTTAAAAAGGTCTTCTATTGCTTTATTCTTTGCAAAGGCTGCGGGTTTATGGTTTCATTTCCAGTTATGGAAAGAAGACCTAATGGGGATTATAGACATATATCTTACAAAATGAAGACATTTGGTCTAAAGAATTTTTATCTGAACTAAGCAGAGAAAGGGAAAGAGCTCTGTGGCTTGCCGTGTGCTCCTACTTAAACAATGGGATCTTTCAGAAGTAAGCTTTTTACCTTGTTATTATATACACACGAAAACCAATTCATTGCTTTGAAAGAGTTGGCTGCAGAAAAATTCTCCAGTGTCCAATCTGTCGTATGGTTCTTCTGTATAATGCTAATTGTATCAAGGTGGATTAGAATTAAGCTCTGAATGGAATAAGTCTGTATAATTTTCACACAGCAGTCAACCTTAAATATTCACTGCTATGTTCTGAATACAAAATAATCATATATTAAAATTTATGGGAAGTAAAGCACTGGTCTGTCTGCACAATTTGTAAAAGAAAAATCATATACTCCCCCTGGGCTATAATGTAGGGGACTTTACAAAATGCCTAGCCAGCTTTCACACTCAAATGGAACAATAGGGTATCACCAAGGGTATCAAGTGGTCATGAAGGCCCAAAGGAATATAAGTGGAGATTTGTGTTTCTTTTAATTATTTTTTTCTTGGGTATTAGTCCAAAATTAGAAGCAGAATTGTAAAATAACAGAGAATACCATAATATCTTTATATAATGTCATGATACTAAAGAGAATTATTAACTTGGCCCACTCAGGGAAAGAAGTCAATTTCTGTAAGGCTCAGCCACCTGCCCACATTTCCTGCACTCCCTCACATTCCCTTGTGAACTGATGATGTTTGAGTTTACACAAAGTTGATAATACACAGCAAAAAATTGTAAACAACATAGCAGAACATGATTAAATGCAAACATGATGACAGAATCTGGCTTCTCCATTTTACAATATTTTGAAACAAAGAGAGGAATAGAACAGGATAAGGTGGGGGGGGGGGATTTTGGATTACTTAACAGTCACAATGAAATACAGATTATCAATACGGTACTATAACAAGAATGTGAGGTCTAATTCAGGGGTGGGATTGACCTAAATGGGAAGGTTGTAGCATCCTAGTACATTCAACAGAAGTATATAAATGAATCCAGTGATACCATGTCTGAGTAAATTGTTCAGTTCTCTTGACATCAGTGGAGAGCATGTCTTCCATATGATGGATATCAGCTACCCTTCATAACCAGTGATCTATAGTTGGGGGGGAGGTACTCTTCCAGCAAGCTGGGATGCATGCTTTGGCTGCATTTAGAAGGTGTCTCAGCAGACAGCGCTTATACACTTTCCTCGTTAGATATCAGAATTGGAGTAATGCTAACTCGGGTTTGTTGCTGATGTCTGCTTCTGTGAGTTTGAAGATGACATCTGTCACCAAATCCCAAAAAGATGGCAAGTTGGGGCAATCCCAGAAAACATGTAGCAGCGTGCTCGGAGTAGAACCGCATCTCCAACAGGTATTATCAGTCTGTGGGAAGAGCTTGGCATGTTTAACAGGTGTCCTATACCAGCGGATGGCTAATTTGTAATTGGTCTCCTGGTATCTATTGCAGATTGAGGCCTTGTGACAAAAATCGAGCATCATCTCTCTCATCTGCTCATCAGTAAAAAGCATGTCAAGATCTGCTTCCCATTTGGCCACAAAAGCCAGGGAGTCTGGAGTGTGAACTGCCACAAAATAGGATTCTGATTTCTAAATGCTTTTTTCTCATAAATCAATATATGTAACGTTCGTTTGCACTATCTAGTCACCATGCAGGAATACAACACTATCATTTACCTGTGTATAAAAGATCATGGCAACAACAATGTGATTTTTCTGTGCACTTGGAGCACAATGGGAAAATACCATCAGTGCCATCAGTGAGCTCTCTGGACCAATAAATGACGATGGTGTTATGTGATTTAGTGAAAACTTTCAAAGAGCTGTAATTGATTTATTAATGACAGTGGTGAACAGCACTCTAATCAATGTGCCTAATGCCCTATCAGGGAAATTCATGACAAATCAGGTTGTCTTTTAAGTTAGCAAAATATATGTCCTTATATGTTTTTGTCTACTGGGCTTGTAACCCTGGCCAGAGAAGTGAGGTAGTTTTGCAGGTATTTGCAGTAGAATTATTACTGTAAATAAGACATTGCTCTCAGCAGACAGCTGATAGCAATGAGTTTTTTTTTAAAGTCCATATTAGAATTACCATTGGGGATTAGACACACAAAAAACACAGTGGTCAGTGCCAGGTTTTGTTTTGTTGCATTGTTATTTTAGAGTAGGAAGAATTTATGAATAAAACCGCAATTTTGTAATAAATCTGTTTTATACTCTTTCTCATTGCACCTGTTCAGGATTGCCTTGCTGAGCAACAGACTTGATGCATAGCACATTAAAGCCCTCTTAAAAGAAAAGGTATTCACAGGTCTCATTCTATTACAAAACCTAAAACAAGATTATTCCTTTACCAGGATACTGATGGAGTCATGAAAACCTTTTCCTTTTCACCCTGTCAGCCAAATGCACACCCAGAGCAGCAGGAGTATACTGCACATATAGGCTAGAAGGGATGATTTACATGACTCAACTACTATCCTTGATTTTATATGGTTACCATAATTTCACTACTATCCTGGAATTTACAAAGTGCTGTCATGCTTGGGGAGACAGGGCCACTATGGGGTGCTACGCCTTGCACAAGTGTTGTGAGCCCTGAGAAGGGCAAAGGCACAGAGTCTAAGTGGCAACCAAGTCTTCTCCAGAGCCTCTAGTGGTGAGATGTTGCACTGCTGGTTACCACCAGGTTTTAGTCCTTGGGCACACCAGGGTGGGCAGAAAGATACACGGTACCAAAACACAAGGCAGAAGAATTGTCAAGGAAGGCCAGGGTCAAGGCAGCAAGCAAGAGAGGTCAGATCACAAGCCAGGGGTCCAATACCAGGTATCCAGGAAATAGACACCAGTGACACAGGAGCCAATGCAGACACAGGAAACACAGAAGACACTTGACACAGGTGACACAGGAATATTCACAGGCAGAGAAGAACACTGGAACAGCACAAGGGAATGGGCTGGAAACAACAGACTGGGCAACAAGGGGTTAACACAGGAGCTGGACAGAGGAAACACTGATGTAAGCAACAGGTGTACAGGAAGTGCTCAACAGAGCTAGAGGCTGGGCACTAGTGGAGACACATTGCAGGATCACAGAGTGCTGTGTCCAAGCTATCTAAATAGCCAGGGATGATTAAGAGGCGACTTCCTGATTGGGCAGCAGATGGGCGAAACTGATAAAGCTTTGAGGCGCAGGCACACCCAGCTTCAGAACTGCCATCTTTACTATGCTATGCACCTAATTCGTTACAAGGATTTCTGATCCCTTTATTCCCTCTTCACCATAACCTGTAAAGTTATACTATCTTAAAATTGAGCATACGTATGTACAATACAAATATAGTATTCTGCCTGGAATGAAAAATTCAGGTTGATGGACTAATACCTCCTACTACTTCATCTGTTTGCACTTTACCACAGATAAGCAGAAGTTAATCTCACTGTACTTAGATGTACAACTGGCAGACATCTGCATTTGGCAAATAAAGGTGATTTGGTTTGCCCTTGCTCTCTTGCCATGTATTTTATTTAACAGTTTGTACAGCTCTTCCCTGTAAAGGCTTGGTAAGACAGGTGATGAACTGCATAAGGCCGATTCAGCTCATTGCCTAGCATTTCTATACACGTTACCCCATGTTTGAAAGGCTCAATCCATAACTGTAATGAATAGAACTGTCACTCATGTAAAGCTCAGAAAAGTGTACTAACACACACCAGCATGCAAAGTTAAGCATTTCTGAGCATTTATTTTCAGCAGAGATACACAATATACACTTATCCATGGTAGTATATCTGTAGGTGCAAACAGGGTGTCAATGCCCAAGGTTCCTAAACCATGTAAGAGATCTCAGGCATTGGGGCAAACTTAAAAAATCACAGATCTGGCGGTTTTACAAGCCAAAATGGTTTTAGGGAATCTTTTATTCAGAAAGTGTCACGAAAATGTGTTGATAAAGCAGTTGTTTTCCCCTTTTACCATATGGTTAGATTTCACCAGAGACTTCACTGTGATAATTGACAATGCCTGACACACTCAACCATAAGCAATTTCAAGCAAATCATAAAAAAAGAAAAAGTTGGTAAAATAACCAAATTTTATGATAAAAAAGTAGGTTTCCATTAGCCTGTAGTAAAGAATACACATCAGCTAAATTTCTATATGCTTAGGTTTAGTCCAATTTGTTTTGTCATTTGCTTTTGAAGCGGGATAAAAGGTTCTGGGTCTTTGATCTCCTTTTACATATCTACAATAAGTGACTTTTGGAAACCATTTACCTCCTCTCAGCACACTTTAATGATTAGTGTCAAATTTATACTTCCTCCCCCTAAGGCCAGCTGTCTTATGCTACTCCCCAGTTGTCTGCCCATGCTATTTATTACAGTAATATCAGTTGTCAGACAAAAAATGCATACTGATGCTGGGGCCAAAAATACAGAAAAGACAGTTATTTTGTTCTTTAATACACCTGGAGCTGACAAGTGGATGAACATTTTAAAAACAGTCATGCAGTTCCTCTAGTGGGTGAACTGTACATAGTAAACTAGTCCATAAAAGCACAACCTGTGCATCAACACCAATTAGAAAGCCATGGCAAGATTGCTCTGGTAGGTAAAGTGTCATTCCAAAAACATTAGTTGTAGGAATATATAATTCTGTCCTGGTGCCCTCAGCAGTAGCTTGTTTTGCCTATCCAGAAATTGGTCCCTGTTCTGAAAATTTACGATTTTAATTTAGTTTACCTGACCTGCGTGGAGGAAAAGTGTATGGGCATAGGGAACCATTTATAGAGAAGATAAACAAATTACAGATAAACAGATAAATATAAGTATAAGGTCTAAAAGCAGCCATTTTATCTGACTTTGACAATAATTGTTTGTTTTTGACAGAATGATAACACACTTTTTGGTTATTTCTTGATTTATTTTTCTACTTTCCCAAAGTTCACATGCTGAGACCCTTTTCTACTAATTGATTTCTTCTTTCCACACAGCAACATAAAGCTGAGTGATGAGGCATCATGTCTGATCCTTGAGAATTCTGAAGTGTTTGACATTTTTATGTAATTGATTTTTACTTCAAATATCCATATCATTGACCTTTATGGCGTGTAGTTTATTCTGTAGAAATTTCCCACCTTCTTTCACTTTTTCCTTGCAGAAATTGACACAACCGAGCTTAGGGACAGTTGCCATTTTATGAATTACTTTAAAGAAGTAGTACATGCTGGAGAAATTGTAACATGTATTATATAAAATGAAAACTTTAAGATGAAAATAAAAGATTGAAAAAAAATTAAATGCATCGGAACTGCAAAAGGAAATAGAGCAAACTTTGTACAGTTCATGTTTTGAATTACTGGTTCAGCTTTATAAAAGGTTTCCCACAATTTTAATGAGAATGAACCTGTCTCCTACATTCAGCTGCTCATTAAAGGGAACCTGGTGCAAAGAAAAAAGTTATATGGGAAGCTTCAAAGTTCTGTTCCCTGAATCATTCGTTACATATTAGTTCCAGTACAGTGATATTGCTCACAGAAAATCTGAACATATTCATTTTCTATGCCTCAGAACCAGTGTGCAGACCAAGAATAACTGTATCCACCTGGGGCTTCTAACAGGTATATTGACACACTGTGCAACCGAATGAGTTACAGGCAATGCAATATAGCTGAAATGTTACTGGTAACACCATAATCTGACCATGAAAGCTAAAAAAAACACCAGGAGGAAGTATATGTACTACATATTTTGATATAGGGAGGATTAGCCCTTGCAGCAAGTACATGGAGAGGTTTGTATGTCTGAGTCTCTTTATTTTGTTCAAAAATAATGTAGCTTTCTTCAGCAAATGAATCCAAAAAAAACATATAGGCAGCTTACATCACCTGGCAAAGTGCAAAGTCCTCAGAGTCCACAGAGCAATCCCTTAAAATAAAGCATTTAGCAAGCAAGCCACAGTCAATTAAGTAAAATAAAACAAATTCTGCATCAACAGACTTTTAGTTGTAGCTTCAAAAACAGGATTTTAGCAGCCTGCCTGCTGCAATTTTCACTTTCTCTGCCCCTGACAGCACACCTGTGCTACTTGTAGCGGACCTGCAGTCTGCCGTAGCAAAACCTAGGGGTTTACCCAATATGGAATGGGAAGGCCCACCCAGTACCATTCTTCCAATTCCAGGGTCTAGGTCCCTGAAACTAACTTAACACAGAAACCCCTTGCAGAGTTGTGTTTAATATTTCTGGACTCCTCACCCAGCATACACCCTGGTTTTAAAGAGCCCGTGCTCTATATCCTGGAAAAACATATCTCTCATGCAGGATCAACCCCTGCAGTCCTGTACAATATATAAACTCACTGCATATATATATATAGTGAATTGCTAATGACACATCATATGCTCACGTGAGAATTTGTGCAAATGTTATTGTTGGGACCTATGTTTTTAAATTTCACAAATTTTAATTTTTACTCTTTTTGTGAGTGTGAATCAGTGGTAACTAGGGATGAGTGAGCAAGATTTGTAATTTCAATCTTGCTTCAAATCGGTCCTTACCGAACATGTAAGCGAGAACGGCCAGGTGATTCGCCATGAGGTCTTGTGCTCGCAGGCATATATACAGGGAAGGAGGGAGGGGTTAGTCACTCCATCTTGTGTTTTGTGCGAAGGATAGAAGTAGGGAGAGATGTGGATTGTGACAGGGACAGGTTAGGAGCCTTCTGTATATATACAGATTCTTCAGTTTTCGATGCTAGATTTCTGTTCTACTATAAAAAAATACAGATATTTCAGTGTTTGATAACTCTTGCTATTTACCAAAGAAGCCCGTTTGGTACAGAAAAAATTCTGTCCTACTATAAAAAAAATACAGATATTTCAGTGTTTGATACCTGTTCCTATTTACCAAAGAAACTGTTTGGTACAGGTCCATTTTTGCCCGAATAAGTAAAAGATGAGGGGTAGACGCAGGGGAAGGCGTGGCATTGCATGACCTGCTGCATCTGGCAGGGGGCTTACTCCCTAGGAGTCCACCACTGTAGGACAGCAGCAGCAGCAGCAAACTGTTGGAGGCAGCAGCACAAGTTGACAAACAGGTCTGAGATGTGTGCGGAGAACCAGTACGCTGGTAGATGTATTGAGAGGGCGGAATACAATCATACAGCCATGTCATGTGGAGAGTATTATGGACTGGGTCTCAGGGGCCTCAAGTGCAGCAGGCTTTTCTTCTGCAGCAGCAACCAGCACAGCCGTGACGGGAGCAAAGACAGGAGTTAGCATGACTAATGTGCCTGTACCTCCCGATGACTCTCCCTTGTTGTTTGACGAACAGCCTGAGGATCCGTCAGTGCCAATATCAGAGAGGGGGCAGACTTTGAGACCCATGGAGAGTGTGGTCAGCACTTGCTGGGCGAGGGTTCTGGATCAGCGGTTGGCATTTGCAGAGGTTGGCTTAGATGAAAATGAGGATGATGATGACCGTGATGTCACCTTGGAAACACCAGAGCGTGTAAGGGCTAGCAGCAGTTCCGAAACAGACGTAGAGGAAAGGCAGCAGCAGCAACAGACTAGGGATGGAAGGGGCCGCCAATCTGCCTTGTGTGAGTTCCAAAGAACAGACTGAGGATTGGGCACAAGCAGGGGAACAGTCAGAGAGGAAGTGACCATGGGGGAGGTGGAGCTGGAGCAGACGCAGGGCACTCAGCAGATGCAGAGGCAGGCAAAGAAAAAGACCAGCAGAGTGGTTGCATGCACCTCTCAGTGTGGTTCTTTTTCATGCTGAAAGTCGATGACAGGTGCGTAGCAATCTGCATCCTGTGCCACAGGCAGATCCGCAGAGGACAGACCGGATCATATTTGGGTACAACATCCCTTGTTTTCCCTCACGCGCAAGAACCACAAATCAAAGAAGGCGCAGTACTTGCGTTGTCTTGAAAGAGGAGCAACCACACAGTCTTCTCTTCTTCCACCTCCATTGAGTCCTTCTCCACCTCCAACTGTCATTGCTAGTACATCTCAGGAGAATGGTGCCAGCCAGACTTCCAGCTGCGATGAAGTATCAGCTTTTGCCCGCAGGTTTCATGGCGTCAGACGACGTTTGTCGCCGCAAGATGGGTACAGTGACACCTTCAGCTCCCCTAGCTCCCAGTCCCTTCAGCCCACTCCAGTTCCTTCAGCCCAATCTACCGGAGTTTTGCGCAAGGCATCAGGTTATGGGCACAACCAAAAAAAGAGTCATTGAACTCAACTCACGTCTAGCCCAACTATTGGCCTTACAGCATTGTGGACTCGTCTCCCTTCCGTGACCTGATGGCCTGTGCCGAGCAGCGGTAGAATATACCAAGCAGGCATTACTTCTCCTGCACAGCTGTACCCAGTTTACAAGCACAGAATATTGTAATAGAAATCCTCTCCCGAGCATTGGCATTCTCGGTGTCTAGCCAAATCCACGTCACCATGGACAGCTGGACAACCAGGCATGGACTAGGAAGCTACCTGTACTTGACAGCTCACTCCAGTCCTCTCCCTCCTCCTCCTGCATTCCTTCTACCGTCAACCTCTCTCTTTTCAACAACACTCCTCCTGTATGGCCAGCAGCGGAAGACACTGTGGTTAAGCGGCACGCCACTACAGCTCCCTCAAGAACACATGTTGCCAGGCAATGCTGAAACTGGTGTCCTTGTTGGAGAAAAGTCACACCGCCAGAGACCTCTAGTTGAGGCAACGTAGTGTGCAACAAGGGGACCAACCTTGTGGACGTGCTGCGCATGGGCCGCATAACACATGTGCCCTGCTTTGCGCACGTACTGAACCAGGTGGTGCAGAAGTTCCTCTGCACGTACCCAGGACTGCAGGACTTACTGAGACAGGCCTGCTCCATCTGCAGCCATATCTGCCGATCCCCTACTGCCCCTTAGTAAGATCCAGCGCCAACAGAGGCTGCCACCACATAGATTTCTTTGTAACACTTTGACTAGATGGAACTCCACCCTGCACATGCTCCAGTGTCTGTGTGAGCAAAAGCTAGCCATCCGCCATTACTTGGTAAGCGTGGTGTATGGAGGCAGTGGGGCCCTTGGTACAGCCACACAACTGAGATATTTTACCAGTGACCAGTGGCTGCAGATGGAGAAGCTGTGCAAGGTACTGGCCCCTTTGAGTAGGCCACAAACGTTGTGAGTCGGGAGCGGTCAGGCTGGAATGACGTCATACCCATCATCTTTCTGCTTGATAATACCCTGTGTGGCCTGATAGAAAGTGGCAATGGGAGAGGAGGGGAAGAAATGGGGGAGGAGGATGAGGGTGACATTACACCCCATAGTGCACAGCCAGGATCAGGAGGAGCTAGAAGAGACACTGGCCAGCATCAGGAGTTTCAAGAGGAGGAGGAAGATGATTATGATGATGAGAGAGACCATGTTGGGGCTGCTGGACAGGACCTGTCCAACTCGCATTTGTGCTGTAATGGCCCGGGAATTGCAAGGAGGTGGGTGATGAGGGGGAAGATGTTTTGGCGCCTACTGAGAGACAGAAGGATGATGAGCGCAGGGAACCCCTCTTTCATTTGTGTGTTCACATGTTGCGATGCCTACAGAGGGACCCCCGCATTTGCAGCATCAAAACACGGGATGATTACTGGCTGGCCACCCTTCTGGATCACTGCTACAAAGACAAAATGTCACAGGTAGCTCAGGCGGACACTGCCTCCACCGTAACCTTCTGTAGCGGCAGCAGCAGCAGTAGTGGCAGCAGCCAGCGCACATCCAAAAGTCTAGGCCAAGGAAGGGGGGATCTTCTGGATGCCCGGAGAAACCTGATGCGGCCACCTCAAACAAGTGAAATGCAGGGGCATAACCAACGAGAACGGATGAAGCGCATAATGCACGATTACGTTGGCTCTTTTCTGGCTGGTGGTGTTGACGACAGCAGTTATAAGGAGGATGCCTGTCCTGACAGTAGTGACGCCATTCATTTTTGGGTCAACAGGCTTGAAATCTACCCGCAGTTGGCACAGTATGCCATCAAGCTTCTTTCGTGCCCGGCCTCCAGTGTTCTGTCCGAAAGAACATCTAGTGCCGCTCGTGGAGTGGTCACGGACAACCGATCACGACGGTCGAAGGAAAATGTCAATCGCCTCACCTTTTTGAAAATGAACAAAAGGTGGGTTACTAACAACTATCATATCACCACTGCAGATGTCACTGACTGACACAAGAACTTATGGCCAACCAAGATGCCTCTGTGAACCCACACTGTACCTTTGCTGAGTCTGTGGCTGGCTATCACCAACACTCTGTCAGCTGAGCCTGCCTCGGTTGAATTTTTCTGCTAGTTATCACAACGTCCAGGGGTGGCATTCATCGCAAATGTCATGCTTGCCATTGTTCCAGCTAGCAATATACATTTCTGCTGCTTCCGGTAAGGCCAACAAACTGCAGATGAAAACCCCCAGGACTGCCACACTGATAGGTACCATTGCCTTTGCCTAATTTTTCAGATAAGTATTGTAATATTGAGGGTTGGCATTCATGTCATCCACTTCATGATGCAAACTAGCAATATCGTCTACCTTCCTACCGCTTCCGGCACCACAGACCACAGCAACAGTGCTGGCGCACAAAACATCTTGGTCTGGCCCTTCTACGTTTAATCACAAATTTCAGATATTTGTATTACACACTTCTAGGTGGCATTGATGATGAACTACACCCAGCTCTGGATGCCAGTTACCAATGCACTCCACGCTCCATCTCAGAGCCCACTCCCTCCTCCTGCTATTGCTGCTGCTGCCTGTCAGTACTCCATTCACTAAAATTGTACACTTCTGGGTGGCATTGATGATGCACTACACCCAGCTCTAGATGCCAGTTACCAATGCCGTCCACCCTCCATCTCAGAGCCCACTGCCTCCTCCTGCTATTGCTGCTGCTGCCTGTCAGTACTCCATTCACTAAAAATGTAAAGGGTGCCCAAGGGCTGAGTAACTTGTGTTTTATGTTACTAATTCAGTTTTGCATTTACTTTTATCCCTGACAAAGAATTGTCAGTGCAGTGTGAGTTATCTGACAGCATAGCAGAATGAATGACACCCAGTTTTAGTCTTTAGACTGATAGGTGTGTAGCCCTAGCCCCCTGGGGTATAACAGAGTGGTCCACTAGCGCTAAGATTCTGTGACCTAATTGATTCATTTATATTGTTTGTAAATTGAAGCATGAGATGCTTAGCCCCATACACAACAGGATTTTTACAACGAAGGAGCAAAGGAGCTGTATGAATCCATATGAAAACATATTAACAGGAATCAAAAGCTCTACCTGCTGGTTGGATAGAAACATTTCACTACATACAATCATGTAGTTAAGGTTTTACATATCAGGACAAAATAAAAAAAAAACACCTGGTCCTTAGCAAGTTTTAAAATTATTTAAATCTAACCTTAGGTCTAAAAAAACACCCAAAAGATTTCTTTGTGTTAATTAAAATAGCCAAAATAGAGAAACCATGTGTGAAAAAAATAAGTACACTGTATGGTTCAATTGCTTGTAGAACCAGCTTTAGCAGCAATAACATAAAGTTATATATAGTGGAAATGTTTTGGGTCACTCTTCTTTATAACAAAGTTCCAGTTAATTGAGGTTTGCAGGAACTAATTTATAGGCATCTCTGTAAAGAACCTGCCATATCATTTCATTTGGGTAGAGGTCTGGACATTGAATGATCACTTTGATTCCTCTATTTTACACCCATTTTGTTGTAGATTTCTTGATGTGTGTATGATCAATGTCCTGTATTATGACCCAGTTTCAGCTGCCGCACAGTCTAAGGTCAATGAAAGTGCATGGAGAGCATGCAGGCAAACTCTAGCCAGATAGTGTCCTGGCTAAGGTTTGAACCTGGGATCTAGCATTGCAAAGGCCAGAGTGCTAACCTCTAAGCCACCATGTTGTACATGTAAATTGTTTCCACCAAACATGGTGCTATGCATTATGGCCAAACAAATACACTTTGGTCTTTTCTGTTGAAAGTAGTTTTCAGTAGTTTTATGGTTTGTTTAAATACAATTTTGCAAAACCTATTCCAAAATGCAATTTTTTTTAGAGAGAGTGAGGATTTTCTCCTGGCATCCCTTCCTAACGTAACTCCTACCATATTTGTTCACTCTTTTTCTAATTGTACTGTCATGAACGTAATATTTAGATTTTGGGGTTTTGCAATTTCTTTGAGCATTGCATGTTCTAATCTTGGTGTGAATTTGCCAGGATGTCTACTCCAGAGAGAAGTGGCAATTAAAAGTCCTAAATGTTTCCACTTGTGAATATTCTTTGATGTACTTCAAATTGTTAAAAAATAGCCTTTAAACCCTTGCTAGAATTGATAAGCAGCAACAATATTTTTTTTCATTTTTACAGAAAAATCAAAAAGGTAAACAAAAAGCAAAATTAACAGAAACAGCAGGGTGCAAGAATATTCATCACAAACACAATATAATGGGTAATTTTAAACTATATGAGACATCAGTCACATGTAGACCCAGAGAAGGTACAGCACACTCATACACATTGTTCAAAAAAGAACAGAAAGAGACAGAACAGGAGGAAAGTAAGTTCACCAGAGAAGGACAGCGGGAACTGAAGGGTAGGACTATAGGGATGGAACCCGGGACTAGTATTGAATGTAAGGCATGTCACATATACATTTAACAGGGGATGGCAGCATCAAAGGGAAAGCAAGCCGAAGTTTAAGTCATTCGGTAGGTAGTGGGTAATCCAGGATGTCCATTCTGGAACGCCACCAATGAGTCATTCATTTTGAGGAAACAGTAATTTTTAAATGAATTTGTCTTTTTAATTATGACCATAATAAAAATAATATATATAGCGCATGACCAAATCAAGGACAGCTCGGGAGGGACTTAGGGCTCTGCAGAAGAGGAAGGTGTTATTTTTTATTTTAACAATGGGAATGTTGTAATTCCCCCCCAAAAAATAGTTAATTTCCTGTTTTCTCTATTTCACTTTGATTACCGTTAATTTTTTTGTTAAGCTTTAATGTGTCTGTTTTAATTCTCCACTTATAGTAAAAGCAAAACTTATATGCAAAGTATCTTGACATAAACAATAGCTAATAACTATGGTACACGCAATCTACACTACACTAAGTACACGCAATCATTCTTTGCGTGTACGTAAAGTTGCTATTATGCAGAAAAAACTATTTTGCTATTACAAAATTACTAACATTACAGTACTAAAAGTTACAGGCTGCAATGTCGGGCAACTTCTGAACAGCTACAATTGGCAATTTTTGACACACTATGTCATTTTATATGACCCACAATACAATTTGAGTACATGAAAACTTTATAAAGTTACAAATCTGTGAAAAAAACGATCATACAACTTTGCAAGTTGGAAGCAAAATGAAAGAGGACATGATGATTGATTTGTAAGTATAGGAAAAAGCAAAATCTTACTGTGATGAGTTTTGAGACAAATTAAAACACTGCCAGGGATACTTCTACCATCACATGGTTTCAATTTTCTTAAAAAATATGCTACAACTGCTCATATGCCTCAGGATTGTACTCTATATACATATGTATAGAAAAACTATAGAACTATAAAATTAAAGAAGAAATAAAAGGAAAAAGATTGCTTTTAGGCATATTGGTATTTTTTACTTCAAATTAATGAATTGTGTAGTTGCTGATTAATGTAGTACCTGAAGATAAAGATTTTTTTAGGATCAAATATATTGTTTTGTAATTGTTGGTATTGGTGAGTTAATGGTTTTATATTTTTTTGTGGTTAAATGTCAGAACACATATTATTCTCTTTCCATCTAGGCAAAGAGCATTATCTCCTTTTATCAATATGATCGTATTCTCAATGTGACCAAGTGATCACTTACAAGTATATCATAATCAATTGTCTGAACATTAATTTTTTTTTGATTGTAAAAGGCTAGGGCTGGCATTGACTATAACTTTAAGAAGTGTATGGGAAAAACGTATCTTTCTCTTTAACCTAACAGAAGTATAAAATTACTTCTCAATTTTCATCAAACTTTATTGCATGTCCCCTTTAACCACACACCACAAAACTGCTTCTTGAACAACACTTTATAGGGACAGACCTTAGCAAAGAACATGATTGGTGCAGGACAGTATGTCTTGAAAATATTAGCCCAAGGTTCTGTTCTTAGTGATTTAGGTTAATGAACACTCACCTACTGTCATTGAACGTTATAACCAGAAAAAAAATTGATGGATGAAATGTATAATTCAAAAATGTAAATTATGAGCCAGCCATTCTTGCGAGAGAGATAACATGTCCTTCACTACGTGCTCAACGTCATATAAATTTTCTTGCAGCCAAATATAGGACATCACTACTTTAAGTGGAAGTTCAAAAGGGCCTTACTGGCTTTTAGTTATTATATGTTCTCAACGGGCATAACAAGGGGTCTCCCAGTCACAAATGGACGTTTGGGCTTGTAGGTTACATGGTGTGGCTCATTTCCATTTGATAGATTCAGAAGGAGAGGAATAAAAAGGGACATCTTCCAGGATTCATTTTCAGATGACCTTGTGTTATAGGATGTTTAAATTGCCTACTTCATACAACTCTATAAACTTCACTATTTTCATTTGCAGGATTAGATTGAAGTGTCAACTATTTGTGATGAATTGCACAAGTAATTTATGCTCATGTTCTTCTTTGCTCCTTTCTTTTTATTTATATGAAAGCAATATAATTTATTTACTTTAGGGAAGCTTTATCTGGAAAGTGGGACTTTAAAATGTATATTTGTATTTCAAACTCCTCTACAAAGTCTAGATCTTACTACAGCTGTTTCTGGCTAAACAATATACTGCTTTAGAAGGCTCCTATTTAAAATGGAATATATCATTAGATAGGAATTCACAAGAGATACAAGAATATGAATGAAATTGTGCAGAAAATCAATACTATACCTTTCCCATATTAAATCAGGAAAAACAATATAGGGCAGTTTAGTGGGGTTAAGAAAAAGCGTATATACCATTAGAAGAAGGGTCAGCATATAAAAATGGTTCTTTTTTTTAACCTACTACTATCTATATAAGCTGGCCAAGTGAAAAAAAGGCTGACCTTGTTTCACTGTGTGTTTGGGTATAACAGCACGAGCAACAAGTTATAAGGAATCACCAAATATAAAGGGTTTAAATGTATTTGGTTTATGTTTAATTTTTATTAATTATTAAAAAAATATTATGGAGTGCTCCCTACAGTTACCCAGGTCAAACTGAAAATTTCCTGGTACCTCATTATTGAGAAAATGTCTGCTACACTGAATGATACCCTTACCAAAGTTCTGAAAATATGGGAGCTGTGGATTATCTCCCACCTGATTTTGACTGGTCAGTACTAAGTGTTTACCTCTGGTTTACCACAAATTTTGCATGTGGTTGTGGGTTCACGGTGGAGACTGTGACCTCAAAGGTTTTCTGGGCTCACCTTCCCCCCAACTGGTCTCCTCCATCTCTTCCCTTCCTTACTATTGTCATGTTTATATATCTTATTGCTATGTATAGAAAGGTGCATCCCACATGCCTAATACTTTTGTAATATTGTAATTCATTTTAAATTGCATCCAAATCTACAATTCGCTTTAAATTGCACAGAAGCAAATGTTCCTTGCATTGTGTTTTCATTAAAAATATTTAGCGCAAGTTCTTTTTTGAGCAGTTTGTGATATATTGACAGCCCATTCAAAATTTAGTTGGGCTGCTCAACTAAATGTAGTGTGTCTAATACAGCACAATGTAAACATTAAAACACATGTATTGTGGTGTGAATAAGCCCTAAAATGTGATTGGACCCTTGAACAAAACAAAAAAAGAAATATAACTTTGCTGCAAGTATTGTATCTGGGATGCATATGAAATCAGATGCTCATGTTAGAGAAAAATAACACATGCAGTAATAACTTACCATTATATATTTACATTTATACAATAACTACTTGGCTTTCATAACACAGGTCAAGGATTGAATAACATTAATTTGAATTTTGTGATGTCATTGTGGTCCTTGGTGACAAGCTTTTAGCCTTTTTCATGCCTTTGGTTCCGCATATATAGTTAAGTCAATTGGTTACAAGGAGCTGGATTTCATAGTTCTCCATATCTGGAGCTGGACCTGGCTTTCCATACCTGATAATTTAATTAAAAAATGTAAAGTAACTATAACCCGTGGCTTTTAGGTTGCATATTTTATTGTGTCAGTTTATATACATATACCCTCACTATGCAGTTTAAATTAGGGGTCTGAGCTTCGTTTATCATTAAAGCCTTTGGAGGACCACCCAGAGATGCTGCATCAAGCTTCTGCAACTGCATCATCTTTAAAAGCCTCTTTGAAAAAAACTTTAATTTTCTTTATATAAAAAAATACTTTTTATTTTATTTTTGGCATCAAAGAATTTTCCTTAAAATGTCTTTGATGGTGGGTTTCTTTGAATGAAAGATGTACTCAAAGAAGACATAGGATACAACTTGCAGATATAATTGCTTAAATACTTTCTAAGAAATTATAATAGTAGAGAGTGCTAAAGTCCATAATATTTCAACCATATTTGATTGTTCTGTTTTTAGGAACATTCATATTGCACTTTTCTATGTCTGCAAGTTTAGCTTCAAATGACAGGCTGGAAATGAGGTAACTCCAGATGAGAGCGTCTCTTTAGGACTCCTGCCCATATTTATTGAACAAAACAGAAAATCAAAAAGTCTTACCCCCCAGGGGTGTTCTCAGCAACTTGCAAGTCATTTCATTCAAAAGAATAGCCTCCTGTTTAGCCCAATTAAATTCTATTGTATTGCTGCTTATCACCAGGTGTGCTATATAGGGTTGTTGGGCCTCGGAAAATTGTGGGGCCTGGAATTGGGAATCTGCCCCACCCTACTCTTGTGGATTTCTAGTAAAACCAGCCCCAGGACAACGATTTTAAACAGCCAGCAAGGAAACTCAGGAGTTTCCTGCAAACATATTGCTGTTGGTTTCACCTGAGTAGCAATATCTGAGATACCACAGTCCCACATATAGCCCATCCAGCACTTTGTCCAGTAACACAGGTGACCTAAAAAAAAACTGGTTACTAAGAGCCATTTCAGACTTGTGGAAGACCACAGTGTTTAGCAGCAGTCCTAACCCGGCCCCAGGAGCTATCAGGAACCATTTTGTGTACTTGTTTCTATGTTGTGGTGAAATATGATTCTGCTCCTAAAAGCATCAAGTTGCTTTTGGCCAGGCAGTTGCTTTTTCTTCTGTTGAAGAAGAAATGCGCCTCGATCACACTCAACCGCATGACAATGTGGTGGTCAAACTGTGTGGATGACCACATAGTAGTTGAAAAGGGACAACAGGAAGTGGTCAACAGCTGCGGTTTTCAACCACAAGAGGGGATGTTTTCTTTTAAGTTTGTTTATTTCATATATATTTATAGTTCATGATGTCAACCAATCAACAATCAGTTTCCTCTCTCTATGATGTAGGTAATACAGACAAACATCCAGAATTATGAAGTATAATTTGATGTTCATGTATAAAATCATGTAGTCTTTGATGGACATTAAATACATCTACATAAATGGATGGAGCAGCTGTTAAAAGCTAAGTTTATTTAATTCTGGAGGCCTGCTTGTATCAGCTGCTTTCTGTATTAACAGGATGGGTGCATGTTGCTTAGTAGTTATCATGAGCTATACAAAGCTGTAAAACATTATATTATCTTTGCACATTGATCGTTGCTTCGGGATTTTGATATAAATGATCTTTGCATGAAGTTTAATTTGAATTTTACATTAGATCACGGGTGTTGGATGAACGGTTACTGGTAATTGCTTCCCTCAATATATCATAAGATTTAATAAAGACTACGTGGTGTTGCATAGTTACACAGTTTGAACGAAACACACATGATCATCTAGTTAAACCAAACAAAAGAATTTCACCCAGTTAATCCTAAGAGAGGAGAAAAATCATAAGTGCATAGGCCCTCATTTAATAAAGTTCCCCAAGGCTGGAGAGAATACACTTTCATCAGTGAAGCTGGGTAATCCAGAAAACCTGGAATGGATTTCCTAAAAGTCATTTGTTAGCAAATGTTTTCAATCCTGGACCAGATCCATTTCAGGTTTGTTGGATCACCCAGCTTAACTGATGAAAGTGTATTCCCTCCAGCCTTGGAGAACGTTAATAAATCAGGGCCAAAGAGTCCATTTTACTTTAAAGTGGAAAAAAATGCTTTTTAAACCTTAAAGGCAGTCATAAATAGAACATAATTCAATGCTATTTCCTAGCACAATATTTTCCATAAGATGTCCAAAAGTTAGAGCATTATTCCTTTTTCCAGGATAGTGGACAGAGGCTTGCAAATCATTACCTTTGCCCTAATAGCCAATTGTACTGAATAATCTTCTTATTTCTGGAATATGTAATAGAATATGACATCTTCCAAGGAGGCTCCACTGTGCTATTCATTTAAGGGCATTTTGTTTCATGGTATCTCTTCCAACATAGACTTCTGGGTTATATATATATTTTTTTAAATATTAGCATTTTGTATACTATAATTTTGAAAACCGTTGGGTTTGAAAACCTTTTAAATAAGATACTGAAACGTTTAGAACTGGTTCCTGTAGGAGACCACTTAATATTTAGGTTGATTTTAAAAAGTAAAGAACGACTTTTTGATCAGCATTTACATTTTCTGTGTACCAGGCTGCATATATTATCAGCTCATGTTTAATTTTGAAAACTAAGCTAAAAGGTTAGCTTTCATTCTAAGTGACTGTTCAGTTCAGTTTAGTACATCTGCAGAATATGGTAGATTGTACATGCTTTAATATTATGTATGTTGTATTCCTATTTCCTATTAAATACCACCACAAATAGGGACTGGTCGGTGGGCATCTTGAAGTCGCGCAGTTGTCCAACTGTAACTGATATCAGCTTTATTGCAGCTGGTCCTGGATATATACCCATGGGCTATCCATGTGGAGAAGCTGACATATAAATGAGGTACCTTGACCGAATATATTAATTGTAAAAGCTTGAGCCTCAACAGCCAAATATGTTGAAAAATAATTAGGAACTATATACAAAAGAAACAATATGAGAGAGCTGCCACATTCCCATGAAAGGTATTGCATTTACCCTTTTCATCCGGCCCAATGGATTTTTTTTTCTCTTGTTTCTATTTCTCCCACTAGTGCTACATATTAACAAATTAGTTATTAAATACGTAATTAAATAACTTTTCTTAAAGGAGGAGGTTAAATATTCTTGCTTCTAAGTAAACTCCCAATGAGTTCTGAAATGATAGGAGATCCATAAGGTGAGTTCCAGATAATCACAACTACTTCCCGGTAACCCATCCTTTACTGGGCACGCGGATGGGGACAGCATAGCTAGAGCTTTCAAAGGCAGCTATGGACAAGCAATCCACCATACTGAAGTACAATGTAAAATTGATTTTATTGAGCAACATTACTAAAAGCAATTGCATTGCTGCAACATTTCAGATGTATTTAGGTAAGCGCTCACAATAAAACAGATTTTACCTGGTGTTTACCTGGCAGTTTCTTTTATCCTTTGCTACACGTTCATGTGTGTTTTCTGTTTAGTTTTATTGTAACTTATAAAAGTATTGGAATCCTATGATGGGTCTGTCTTTTCAGCTTAGTTTTAAAAATTTATTTCAGTTTTTTTTATATTTTTATTTAAATGAGTAAAACTCTAATTAGAACTTCAAAGCATTTTAGTACCACCTTCATAGATGCATGAACTCACCATTTTTTTTTGCTTCCCTGCTGCATTT
The DNA here is from genome assembly GCF_032062135.1 of Pyxicephalus adspersus. Lineage (NCBI taxonomy): Eukaryota > Metazoa > Chordata > Amphibia > Anura > Pyxicephalidae > Pyxicephalus > Pyxicephalus adspersus. The sequence goes on along the minus strand of NC_092858.1, from coordinate 51,427,779 downwards.
TTACTTATCAGGGGTTACTATACTCATACTGTCTATGGGCTCCCAGTATGACAGCACTGATAGAACAATTGTGTTAAAAAAATGAGGTGCCCCAATAATGCTTATTCAAATACAACCATGTTCAAACTGTTGCAAATAGTCAGAAAACGGCTTTATTAAAGTTTCAATAACTGATAAAACAAAGACTGGTAATTGAAATATTGTTGCAAGCCTAATGTGTGGTTTTCATGAATATGCCAGCCAATGCTTTCTAGGTAGCTCAGAGTCTAAACAAGATTTTGGGCCTGTACTAAGAGGGTCATTAATAACCAGGTCACATGATGGCACTTTCCTCCTGCCTTTTTTCATTCCAATTGTTTTGATAGTGCTCCTTTTAGTTCAGGCACCCAAAGCTGTCAGAGCACTAAGCACTAATGCATCAAACACCGCAACACATTTAATCATACCACACCCTCCTACATGGGTCCCCTCTCTCTTTCGGAGTCTCTTGTTCAACCCACAATCTTTATGTGTGCCACAAACTTCCACTGACATGCACACATACCCTCACAGACAAGCACAGCAGACTTCACTAACCTTTATCTGCTGGTGGCCTAACAACCTGGGCACCTTTAGACCCCAGTGATCTGTCAGTAGATGTCCATATCTGATACACAGCAATTATATATTGCTGTAACTTGTAATTAAAGTCAGAACAGGAAAATACTAATTACTCACTACCCATACTGGGCTCAGACAAAAGATATAACCCACATGCAAAGTCCAGCAAAGAAAGCAAGCAATGGGAGACTTCCTGTTTTCAAATGATTGTAATTGTCTGCAGAGGAGTATGATTGCTGCAACATGCTTCTGATCCTGGGAACTGGAAGAAAGAATGAGCTAAAATGATATCTGCACTAATAGACCAGTTGTAACTGGGCTGCTGAAAACACTCTTGTTTGAGTTTGTACAAATGTGAATGGACATTGTCTTACATACTGCCAATACATGGGAGGTGATAGAGGAGCATGTAATTGAACTTTGGCATCATCAATAACTTGGATTATCTGCTGCTCTGCATCTACATTTATTTCTTCCTTCGTGCAGCTTGCTAATTACAGTTCTTAGAAAAAGATACTTGTAGCCTGGGACAAGGGCCCTTGAACCTCTAAAATGTCCTGTGCTTCTATTGATGGAGATTCATCCATGCTATCATTGTTACGGACATGAATGCAATCACTGTCTTTATCATCTATATTTCTCTTTGTTCTGTAAGGTAGAATAATATTTTGAACATTTAACGATTAATATTGTCACTTATATGATAATGAAATGTTCAGCACTATTTTTTTACTCAAAATCTGTTTTCAAATGAGTCCTTTAGAAATCGCAGCTCATTAAACAGTAGGTAAGTCTTGACCTCCTTTGCTGGCTGCCTGTTTTTGTTCCTCAATATTTTCTGCAGGTCCCTGGTGGAGCAGCCTCTGAGGGATTTGATGGTTGTAACAAGTTAACTGAATCAAGACTGCAATGTTTATTATAACAATATGTTTATAGATTACACTATTATGTTTAATTGTGTTTATATCCTGTACATTGAAGTTACCCTTTGTTAACATTTGTTTTATGAATTTAGATTGTATGTTGCTTTCCTCTTTATTAAGACTTATTATAATTATTATTGTCTGTGGTTCTCAGTAACCATTTCACAAGCATTTTCTTGTGTTACGGTAAACTCTTTTCCCCATTACTGACCTTACATGCCTTGTTCTGCATAGTTTCTCGATTGCTATTTTGATGAAGTCATGGCTGTGCTTTCTCATACCATAGCTGCCTACCAAATGCTTGGTTATCTGTTGCTTGGTGTTATAATATTGAAGAATGGATAGTAGAAGTTAACAAAGCACATTTCCAAAGAGTTTATTACGTATATGAAGGTAAAATATGACGGAGAAAGATGCATTCTCTGAGCATAAATACTGTGTTCCTATATTTTGTGTGCAGGCAAAGTGTACATACATCCAAAGTCAGGCTTGTGCACTGGCAGGATTGAAATCAGTGCAGCACTAAAGAAAGGTAAGAAAGTGCTTGCTACTGATTACATAGGGGAATTGGGGCAAAATATTTAGGGGGAAAGTACTTGGGAGTACCTGGGTGTGTTTTGAGAAAAAACTGCCTTTTGGAATGTGCTTGGGAAAAAGTACTTTGGAACAGTGTGACTGTCACAGCAGAAATAAACTAGCAGAAGATCAGATTTTGCAGGTCTGATCCCTTTGGAGGCTTTCTAGATTGGGTCCTGCATTGTCCTGAAATCCTCCTTCTTCCCAGCACAAAGGAAGCACTAGGTACCACCATTTTCTTTACCCTTCTTCCACCTTCTTCCTACATCACCTGATCCCACATTGCGCAGGCATGAGATTGGGTGACGTAGCCTGCGATAGATGGGGGGAAAAAAGAGTTCTGATCTCACTGTGCATGTGTGACATAGGCATTTTGTTTTTTCCTATTGAGGAAAAAGCTTCTTCCGTACCTGCTTGGCATTGGGCATGCACAGAAGGAACAGTCAGAAGCCTCCTGGGATGCATGACGTTCCTATCCCAGGAGGCTCTGCACTCTAATTCTGTCTTGATCGCACTTGTGGCCTTGCAGAGATCAGGTAGGGCATAAGGTGGTATCTTATCTGGCATCCTCAAAAAGTACCAAGTACCGTATTTTTTGCCGTATAAGACGCACTTTTTCTTCCCCAAAACTGGGGGGGGCAAAGTTAGTGCGTCCTATACGACAAAGGTGTGAGAAAATAATTAAAATAATATACTCACCCGATACCCGATCCTGCGTGTGTCTCTGGCTGCAGCAGCGTCTGTTTCCTCTTCTCTCTGGCAGCAGCACGTGTCTTCTCCTGTCTGTAAAGCAGAGCGAAAGAAGCCGGCACAGCGCCACCTGCTGTTCCCTGTCCTAACTGCCGTACAGTGGAAAAAAAGCACAGAGTGATCAGAAGGGGAATTTGAACGACAGAGTAATCAGAAAGGAATTTTGAATGACACAGAGTGATTAGAAAGGGAATTTGAAAGGCATAGAGTGATCAGAAAGGGAATTTGAATGGCACATGAGTGATCAGAAGGGGAATACCGGTATGAATGGCACATGAGTGATCAGAAGGGGAATAATCTTTCAGAATATTTTTTTTCTAGATTTTCCTCCTTTAAAATTGGGTGCGTCTTATATTCCGAAGCCTCTTATACGCCGAAAAATACGGTAATTTAACTTTCAAAGCGATGGATTACTGGGCCAAGCAACTGTATGCCAGAATTGTCCAAGTATGACATCCAGGTTCTTTTCCACTTTTGATCATACTGCTGAAGAGTTTTCAGTGTTCATGTGAAATGAACTACAAAATGAACTTCACTGTTTGCTACCAGTGTGGAGCACTGGGGTTCCTTTACATTTATCAGTTTTGGATCAGTGACTTGTTTTAGAGACCTGTTCCTGATGCTGAGAAGTAATTGCACCACCACCACAATCACAACCACCAACAACACAATTAGGTCGACCAATCAAAAAAAAGGATTCATTCTAGCCCCTGCTGTCATAACATTGGCTATGTTGCTTAACAACAAATAATTTGTATTGATTTTTTCACCAAAAATAATTATTTCAAATTTTAAAAAGTCCAAATTCTATATCATACTTTTCTAGCGTGGCTGGATTTTTTGACTTATCCAGCCATACTGTTTCTATTCTGCTCACCTCTAATGCTGACTTTGATAATACCTAATGAAAAAGCAAAAGTTAAGGCATTGTGTATCAATTAGCCATCAGCTTTCACCACTTCCTGCTACAGCTGTAAAACTGTGCCTTTCTACCTGTCTAGCTCCTTCATGTTTTAGGTTATCTTTGATGATTGACTTAGGCTTCCCTTGGCTTCTGCATGCTCAGATCTTGGCTTTTATTTCCTGACCTTGTTTGCCTGCCACCAGCCCTGAGAATCAGATTGTCTGACTACATTACCAGTTTGTGAATGTCTTTGTTTTTTCAATTGGCTGTCATGTTTCAGTGATCTAAAATATACAACAGTAAATACTACACTTTAACATCACTTTTTATGCACTGAATGAGAAAATATATATATCAGTGACTAGTTGTACTTTAAATTTGGCATTATCTTGGTAAACCAGGCTACCTGTAATGCGCCTGGGCACACAAACCACAACCAACTCCAGATATCCTTCTATCACGTTTTAATAATGTCATAAAACATGACAAGGGTTAAGTCCAAATAAGCAAAGTACAGGAGGGTAAGGCAAAGGTCAGGAACAATCCGAGGTCAGGGCAGGCAGCAGACAAGAATAGTCATTAACAATCCAAGGTCAGGGCAGGCAGAGTTCAGGCAAGAGTCAGGTTCAGACCAGCTCGCTATGGAAATTACAAATGTGATTAGCACAGTAAATTACATTAGTGATTGGACAGTAACTGAATCCCCTGCGACCAATTCAATTTGCAGGGAATGCAGGGAATTCAAGCTATGTCCCGCCCCGCGGCGAGGCAGCCGAGTGCCACGCCCCCGGGGGGTACAAGAGACACGCACGGTAGCACGCGCAACTCTTCCCACAGCACCCCTAAGACGTGCACTACTTTGCACATCCAAAGGAGTGCTGAGAACAGGAGTTTCTGTAACCATGTCCATAGAGATGCAAGGGATGCTGCCTGGACGAACAGTAGTTTCCCTCTGCGGCTGGGATCCCCAGGGACCCCGCGGGCTCGCAGGACGGGTAAGTTCCTTACACTACCTCTACCATATCACTAGTTGACTATTTACTCAAACCGGGGGGTCCATATATTTTTAACACATATTTTTTGTATGAAAGCAATGCTGATAAGTTTAAAGCTTCAGTGTCCTGTGATATTCTAACATAGAACTAGTGGAGGAAAAATACAATCTTGTTAACTGTGCGATAGTGATTCTGTTAAATATCTAATTTATTTTCACTTTGTCTTAAATTAATTGGCATTAGCATCTATCAAGTTTAAGTCATAAATCTCTAACAGTGTGCTGAAAGGTCCATTTAGTTATCCCATAACACACAGGTTAGTTTTAGTTATCTCATTTCAATTAACCCTCAGGAACTTTAGGCTACTGATATAATTTCATAGATATGAATCAAATGTATAACAGTAAACTAGCATGCTTATTTCAAAATTATTTTCCACTATTGCAAAAAAATGTAAAAGTGAACAGGGCTCACAACCATAGATATATTCAGATGGAAAACCTAGAAATGGTGTGCGCCATTCGGGAAACATACTAAAAAACACAGGATTTCCAAGAACCCACCTTTAGTAAATTCACACGTAGAAAACAAAGCAACTGGGGATAGACGATGTACCTCAACAGGTCCATTTGTCACCCAGACTCAAGAAAGATTTTAATTACAAGGGACACCAGCCTAAACATTGTGGTTTGCTAATCAGCAAATGGAGCAGTTCCGTACACAGTATTATTGTATTTGTCTGTGTAATATTACTAGAATTCAGTAAAAATTAAAAAGGAACTAATACAGTATAATATGTTGTTATTTTTCTCTGAATTATTTATTGAATGAAAATCTTAAATTTAGGTGGTGGAAGTGTATTTAGTATAACTTCAACTAATAAATTATTGTATTTTTTTCATCTTCTGTCTGTTGACCAATGCTTTCGAATATGCTTTATATGTTGATTCATATTTGTGATTGCATTCATAATGAAAGTGGACCTATAGGTTTTCATAAATCTTAGCTTATATGTTGCCTCTTTTAAAAATATAGTGGGTTACCTGCCCAAAGTATTTCTGCAGTAACAACCCCTTTGTGACATTTCAGTGGTTGGATCTGCCCATCTAGTGACATGCCCTCCGCCTTACTACAGCCTAATCTGCTAACGTAACAACAGCTTTGATATTAGCAGTACTGCCCGTAACTGTTTGTATTGCACATGTATGTTATCAGGCACACCCCCAAAAACTAGCACACAGCAAGCAAGGCAACAGCTGCACCATCCCCACAGGCTTTCAAATATTAGTAGAAATAAGGTTTTTTTTATTATTTTTTTTTATTCAGTGAACAGTCATAGATACTGGCATAAAACATTATATGATACAAATCTTCCGCATCACAAACATATCATGAACAAACAAGCAGAATGACTGAGCACAGACAATTTTCAAAGTATTAACAAAAATAACCAAAGAAAGAAATAGAGAAATAGAAAGCAAAATAAAGGAAGAGGGGGAGGGAGAGGAGGGGCACGGCATTGTAGGCCAGACTGAATAAAGGCCAGACTTAACACAGTAGGGAACACAGAGCAATAATTCAATGATATCCTCTGCATTCAAAACGGAAATAAGGTTTTTTAACGTGATATCAATATTTTAAATTATGTTTATATAAGTTTCAATGAACAATTATCGAAAAAGGGTAAGTTTATATTTTGCATTAGTGCCTAAAATGCGCAGCCATACAGTTAGAATTTAGAATTGTGATAATGTTATTGTATGTGATCATTAATGTATGTGATCAATAATCTTTAGATCTCCAAATTACCATTTTATTTCTGATCACTTCATGTAAAGCCTTATAAGCTTACTTGGGTTTGTTTTAAAATAAATCAGAACCAGGGTCAATTCTAGACTTTTTGCTGCCAAGGTAAACATTGAGAAGATGCTTCCCCTCCAAGGTATAAACAAAAAAGAGGCAGTTACCCCTAATAACAGACCTCAGTTACACACACCCCATTCACCAGTGAAGACCTCAGTGACAGACCTCAAAAGCAGGCCCCAGTAACAAATTTCTAGTGCAGATATCCAGTGACATCTGCCACCACAAAACACACCACCAGGCATGACCTCAGTACACAAGCCTTAGTGCAGATCTCAGTACAGTCCCCCAGACATACCTGTTTACAGACTACTAGGCAGATCTAAGTACAAACTCCATGGCAAACCCCTTTACGGACCACCAATTCAGAACTCAGAAAAGACCCTTAGTGGCAGACTATAGTACAGTAGTCCCTAACTTTTTGGGGCTCGCAGACCACTAAATGCATGAACTCCGCACCGCGCAGGGAGCCGTGTGTCACTCAAAGAGGAAGAAACTTCCCCCAAAGTAACGTTATGATGCCAGAACCCACCCACTCTCCGATCGCAGGTCTGAGCCACAACACGCCTACCTCCCTGAACCTGCGATGTGTACCAGAAACATGGTCTACAGCTCTGGCCGGTGCGCCCCTCCAAGTAGGGTCCTTCTCCTGACCCTGCTGGGGGGTGGACCGGCCGGAGCCATGGCCCATTGTCTGACAGGTGGACCAGGGGTTCGGGACCCCTGCCTTGGTACACACCCGCAGTGGCAGACCATAGTACAGAACTTCAGGCAGAAATAAGTTCAGATCCCTAGTGACTTCAGTACTAACCCCCAAGTGCAAAACAGTACAGATCCTCTAGCAAACCTCATTACAGACCCCCCAGTGCAGACCTTAGTACAGACCTCCCCCAATAGATCTTACTGCAGACCTTAGTATAGAACCCCAAGTAGAACTCGTGCGGACTTCAAGGAACACCTCTGGTGAGACTCACAGTCAGACATCTATACAGACCCCCATACAAGACCTGAGTACAGAATCCCCAGGCAGTTGTGGCCCTGACCACAACCTCGGTTAAGATTCTGTTTCCACATCACTCACAACTCCAAATTGTGTATTATTGCTTCTTTAATGTTTCAAAAGTGATTAGCATAGACTTTCGGGCTGCTATTTCAGTCTATCTTTTTCCATTTTAGAACATTTTTGCACATTTCGAGTCCTGGTGACCCATAGTTCAGCCTATTCCTCTCCTATTTAAAATGCTGCTGTACAAATGATTACTGAATATCAAGTAAAGTTTAGTACAAATGTTGTTTTAAAACCCTTTTTAGAAAAAATAAAATTATACAAAACTGCAATAAGTGGTGTTTCATTGCGGATGAAAGGTTTGAAATTATAACTACCATCCACCCATGGTGCTTAGGCAAGCGTAAAGTCACAATTTTTACAGCAGAATTTAGCAAACAATGAGGATACCATATCACATGAGATGATACTTTGCTATAGTACAAGAGCATCCTCCTAAATGTGGGACATAATTGCCATGATCCCCCTGAAAGTATTGTGATGCCACCTCTCCAATGCAGATGAAAGGTAAGTATGTTTAATACCTTCTTGACTTTTTTTTCTATTCTTTTACAGCAGCATTTTGGAGCTATGTAACAATGGGGAAGAATTTGTGGGACTACAAGTGTCAGGAAGGGTTCAAGAATGATACAAAACATTGCTCTAAAAAAAAGTTGGTAATTATTTTTATTGGATGAGTACAATCGTTCAAATCAGCAAGAGCTCCAACAGCAAGATCACATGACTTGATTTTGCACATTGCCCACTTTCATATCTAACTATGAAGAATCAGGCAGGGAAAGAAGTTGGCATTTCTTTACTTGTATCCAGAAAATGTCAGGGCAGTACTTATTTCTATGATAATATTATTATTACATAGTATATTTATAGCGCCAACATGATATGCAGGGTTGTACAAAGTCTATAATCATGTCACTAACTTTCCCTCAAAGGGGCTCACAATCTAATGTCCCTATTATATGTCATATGAGTCATATGTCTTTAATACTGTCTAAGGACAATTTTGGGGGGAAGCCAATTACCCCCCTAGCGTTCTAATTCTCTCTGTATTTCCATGCAAAAGCGGAACTTTTTTTGCATGGAAATTCAGTTTACATTGTAGGCTATAATTCTTAGGCATAATTCTCCGAAATATGTCTAGTATTTAATAAATTTCATTAAAAATTTAAAAAAAAGAACACAAAATCTGTTCAAAAAATAGAAAATAGTGAAACGTAATATAACTGTACAGTAGCATGTATAATATATATATAATATATATATATTTATATATATATATATATGTATATATATATTATATCAAGATTTCTTTGTATTGAACTCAATACAGCTGTTTTGTATTGAATCCAATACAAAATATTTTAAATTTCCCGCCGATCCCCCTGCTCACACTGATGCATGCATCGGAAACCCCGGAGAACGTCTCTGCAGTTGCCGGCTGTAGATCAAAGAGGGAGGACTTGTCCCCAGGACCTGCGGGGACCAGCAGGACACCAGGGGACGACAACAGAGCAAGGCAAGTGAGTTTTTTTTAAGTTTAAAGTGACCCCAAGTGTGACTTGGGATTACCTGCTCTTAGCAAGAAAAATCCACCCTGAGTCACACTCGGGATTACCGCTAGGGGGGTTAACCTAACTGCATGTTTTTGGAATGTGGGATGAAACCAGAGTACTCAGGAGAAACCCACACAAACACAGGGAGAACCTGCAAAGGCCAGCGTGCTAACCACTGAACCACTGTGATATCTGTAGTTAAAGCAGAAGTAAACTGAACAAAAAAAACGTACTCACCTATACCTTTGTAGATCCATCGATCAATCCGGAGAATTTTTGGATCAAGTCCTGCGTCATCCTGGTCCCCGCCATTCTTCTTTGGCCTTCTTTCTCCTTCTTTGTATGTCACCAGATCTCAAATTGTGCAGGCATGATATCTGGGGACGTAGATGGGGGAAAAAAAGAGTTTCCCCATTAAAGAAAAAGCGAGGCGCAGAAGGAGCGTCCAGAAGCCTCCTGGGATGTGTGACGTATGTATCCTGGCAGACTCTGCACTCCCACTCAGTCTTGATCATCGCTGCGATCAAGACAGGGAGGGGAGGGGATTTTTTTTTTAAAAAAAGGGTTTTGAACCTCCTCACCAAAAAAGAAGGTAATATTTACTCGTTGTCTACCCTTTTACAGTATGTAAGGTAAAGTTTTTATTTCAGGTCCCTTTTAACAATTATACTCTGATCTTAACTAATCAAGTTGTTACTTGACTAATACTAGCTCATTTTGACCAAACATCCTGGTTATACTATATTGTTAAAAACATGCATTTATTAGTATATTATAATGGTTTGTATATTACCAGTTGCTTTCTCTGTTGGGGCATAACAGCCACAATTTGTTTCTTATCAGGTCACTCCCACTTAAAGAAATGTGGGAAGGAGGGCACAAGATGTTCACAAAAGACTAGATTGTTTACAGAAGTCTATCTGTACTTCCACAATACATGTATTTAGTATTCCAAGTTTTTGTATTTACCTTGCTAAAAAAAATTAACTAGGTAGCTTTCTAGTTGTAGCACCAGAAATCCCTACCATTCTTACTACAAGCCGTGACCGTGACCTAGAATTACCTTTCAGCTATATCTATATCGTCTTTGTGTGAACCTACCACACTATTTGCAGAAAGTCAAATGTTTTGCTGAAGATTAAAACTTTCTCTATCTAGTAAAAGACAGATTAATTTAAATTTATTTTTTTTACAAAACTTTTCTATGTTTTCTTGATAAAAAACAAAGTTTGTGAATTATATATAACTTGTGCAATGCATGGAATCGCAAAAATAAAAACATCTGTCTCTAAACTTATGTTCACTATTTAGTAATTCCATCTCAAAATCAAAAACAACTCGTTCTATAAATATATACGTGACAGGTATATAAATATAGCCTTTCTCAACCTGCTTTCATCTTCAAACATGCTGGTAAAAAATCTTTAGGATCAAACCAAAATATAGAAACTTTATTTTCTGTACTTTCAAAACCATTTGTGTGCCTCTATACTAGTATACCTTCTGTCCTCTATTTCTTTGGTAATACCCTTGGCATTCAATGCATATGAATTGGCTGGACAGATTCAACAGGCATTCCTTTGCAGTACAGTAATAAAGATGAACTATTACATTGTTGTTTTGGAAAGGGGAATTAAAGTCAAGACAGAATTAGAGGAAAAAAATGAAAGTTGGACATTGCATCTTGCTTTCATAGACAGATTCTTTCCTGACCAGTCCAGAGAATAAATAAGACCTTGTTGAAAAAACAAAGCAATTCATTTCTCATTTTTTCTGTAAAATGTCTTGAAGTTTGATGGGGAAAATGACTACAACACATTTCAGGGTCTTTATCTTGCTATTGAGACTTTGGTTGCATGCTGTGTCCTGTTTTCTGTATATGAGCACAAAAAAGAAAAAAGTTTCCGTCCAGTTGTATTTCTTTTCATGTATTTTCTTTAAAGAAGGTTTTGGGAACTGTGCAGCCAAAAGTCACTTTTAACAAAGGGAAGGCATCCTAAAATTGAACTGGAAGTTTGCTATACTTGAAATATCACCATGCAATATTGATTATCTTTTTTTGGATATATATTTTTTTCTTTTTAAAACATAGGAACAGAGTATACCGAACAGAATGACTTAATTTGTTCAAATCAACACATTGGGCCTGAGTTTTTAAAGCTCTCCAATACTGGAGAAGATAGAAGATCATGAGTGAACCTGGGTGATCCAGCAAACCTGGACCATTGTGTAACCATTGTGTAACATTACACTACACAAACACTATTCACAACATTGATTTATTCATTGTCCTTAACATAGTTTAGGCCATTTTTGGGGAAAGCCAAAAACAGACCAGTATGTTTTGGTATATAAGAGCGAAACCTATGCAAACATTAAGAAAGAAACACAAACTCTAGACAAATAGCAGTCTGGTTTCAACCCTGATCGCTAAAGCTGTAAAGCAAAAGAGCAAGCTACTGTGCCACTGTGTAATTGTAAGGAACTTACCCGCCCTGCGAGCCTGCGGTGTCCCTGGGGTTCCCAGCCACAGAGGGAGACCCCTCAGTAGCAAGCAGCATAACCAAGGCTGCTCCCCTGCTCACAGCTTGTCTGTCTCTGCAGGCGGAGGGATCCGCCCTGGACTAATTACTGATCAGCCAGGCAGCAGCCCTTGCATCCCTTTGAATGTGGTTCCTGCTCCCAGCACTGTGCAAGTGCAAAGTAGTGCACGTCCTAGGGGTACTGTGGGAAGAGGTGCGCGTGTTACCATGCGTCCCTCTTGTACCCCCCGAGGGCGTGGCACTCGGCTGCTTCGCCCCAGGGTGGGACATAGTTAGTTTGAATTCCCTGCGGCCAATCAGCTGCAGGGGATTTACTCAGTCTCCCATCAGACAGTGCCAGGTGGCGCAAGGTGATTGGTCATCCTGGCTATTTAAGGAGAGCCTGTCCATCACCCCATTGCCCGCTATAGCCTCTGTTACCACAGTGTGCTTGGGTGTGTCTTTTGTGTGTTTAAAACTTCTGCTTGTCATCTCCTCAGTGACCCGGTCTGAACCTAACTCTGATTGAACTCTGCCAGCCCTGACCTCGGATTGTTACTGACCTGCTTTTGCCTTATCCTTCTGTACCTTGCTTGATTGGACTTAACCCTTGCTGTGCTGTACCATTCTGAATAAACCTTATTCAAGGATATCTGGAGTCGGTAGTGGTTTGTGTGCCCAGGCGCATTACAGTAATATAAGTGATAACATTTTTGTAGTTATGTATAAAAAAATAAGGATTAGAATCTCTGTATTCCTACTGCTGAGATTGCATTTTGTGCTTTTGGTTTCCAATATCATAATGCAAAAGTGAAGGCAAATTATCAATCGATATTGAAAAAAAATCATCTACTTAATGGGGGGAGGTTTGGAGTGTCAGGTTTGTATACATGGCCATGGCGGTAACACCTAGAACATAAAGGGGAGTCTCCCTACCATAGGCAGGAAAAGTACACAGTGGTCCTATACTGTTCTTTTATCCTCACCCTAAATTCAAGCTAAATTTAAAAACAACACTGCTGATATGTGTATCTGTATACAAAGTTATGAAATGGACCTCTACAGTATATGCAAATAAAATATGTCATGAATAAATGTATGGAAAATGCAAATTTTTCATTTATTTAAATAAGGTAAATTGGTACTAACATTTTAAAACTAACATGTTTCACAAGTCAAAAATGATGTTATAAATTTGAAATGTAGTTTTTCTTAGTACAACAGAAAACATTTTTATGTGTAGAATAAAGATGGTATTAAACTAAAATAAAAAGATGACTGAGAACACACCTATAAAATACAAGTGGAGGAAAAAACAAACAAACCCAACATCATCAATTGTTGTGCATGGCACAATATTTGAAAAACAACACATTTACACATCTTATTGCACAAGTAAGGCAACCCAAGATGTTTTATTCTTTTTATTATGGATGCAAGGAGCTTGATGACTTTTGCTGGACAGAGCCAGGATTTATAGCAGTTATAAATCTATTCCCTTGGCCAATATTAGATTTGACATAAACGTTTCCTCATACAGTATAAGACAGCATAGGAATATTAATTTTCTCTATACTGACTATGACTGAAATACATACCAATGTGCAGTAAAACTAGTTGAATGGACATTTCTTAAACACTCTAACATGTAGAATGCTTTAGATCCCTTTTATTAGGTCTAACATACCAAGATAATAACAACTGATATATATACAGTGAGCCATAATTTAGAGTTTGGACAGGTTTCCATGAATATCCTGCTCTTTGGGATCCACGGCAACATGCAGTTGGTTTACTAAAATAATATCAACTAGTATATTTCAAAATGGTTGCCATAGTACTTAAAATTGTACTTGAAAAATGAGAATTACCTAAGAATCAGTGAGGCAATGGGCCTGATTTATTAAAGCTCTCCAAGGCTGGAGAGGATACACTTTCATCAGTGAATAAGAGGGATCCAGCCAACCTGGAACCTAACAAATAGCAAATGATTTAAGGAAATCAATTCCAGATTTGCTGGATCACTCAGGTTCCCGAATGAAAGTGTATCTTCTCCAGCCTTGGAGAACTTTAACAAATCAGGCTCAATAAGTATTAAAAATGCAGGGAAGACCAAAATGTACCCATTGGGTTAGCTTATGAGGCACAAATGAGTGCCTAGCCATTTTTAAGCGCTAAACTCATCTTCTGTGTCTGGGATTACGGATTCTATATTTAATGAAATTGATTTTATTATGCTTATACTAAATATTTCTATGTTACATCTTTATTATTAAAAATAACTGTATCATAAGGATCTTGAGTCAATACTTCATTGCCCTACAACATTAGGAAGAAAGCTTCTTACATTGCTGGCCAATGGGAAGATAGCCTGAAAGATCATAGGTGTCAGTGGTAACTGAACTGAGAGGCACAATTTTCTCATTGCTCGAAGAACTCCTAATAGCCTCTAGAGAAACCCTCGCCATGGAGGGAAGGTAGGAAGGATGATGTAATTGACTGGCCAGCTCTACAATATGTAAGGAGGAGAATGAGAGTTTGTTTATTCTGAGCAGCAGCCAGCCGTATTCAAGAATATGCAAGCCGGGAGAAACTTATGTTATCTATGTATATAAATCACTTTTCATCATAACACTTACTTTGTAAATAAATGGATATTAAAGAATTGAGAAAATATGAGAAGTTTTAGACATACAATATTACTTGGTTGTTACCTCTGAAAAATAGCTCTCATACTGCTGTCCCTTCCACCCTGTACCATTCTGCGAGAAGGGTTCCGCATGTCTACAAACATCAGATCCCCTTGTTTTTCCTGAGGAAGCGGATTTTATCAGCGAAACGTGGAGAAAAGAACTGGGCGTTCCCTCTAGGGAAAACCCCAATAGGAGTATCTGGGTTGTATTAATTGATTTTACGTTGTATTTTATGTCAGATGCATTTTTATTAGGTATTTATTAAAGTCAACATTATATATATTCCCTTTTTTGTTTGTTTTGGTCTATTTTGGCCTTAAAAGTCCCATTAATTGCTGGATTTCCACGAACTTGTGTTTTGTATTTATCAGGAATGTGGCCATGTTAGGAATGACAGGTTTGATATCCTTATGATACTCTGGATGTCACACTTACCCCTTCCTCACTAAAGAGCAGACGCCTCTCTCCTGTGCATGCATACAGTTCTGAAGCTGGGTGTGCTTCTGTTTCCAAGCTTTCTCAATTCCGTCCAATCCGCTGGCCAACCATATAATAACCTCTTGACCAGCCATGGCTATTTAGCTAGCTCACAGACTGCACTCTGTGCTCGTGCAATGTGTCTCCATTGTGCCGAGCCCCTAATCCTGTTGCGCTAGTTCCTATTCACCTGGTGCTTAATTCAGTGTTTCTTCTGCGTTAATCTCTCATTGTCCAGTCAGCTTTGGCAATGTTAGCAACTAGTATTACATGCACATTTTTATGGATTCTAATTATTTTTATTCTAACTACTGTCTATTTAAGGATCATCTAATGGTCTAACATTACCAGAATTTTTTGTTAGATATAGGACTTTGCTGCTGAATTTAAGTATTATAACTAAAAAAAAAACAAATGTATTATTTCGTGTGGAGATCCACATAAATAGCTGCTAGGCACAAAAATGTATCTCCATATGGATGCATTGAAAAAGGTTATGCTCATGCATTTTAATTTGTAAAATACCAGATTGTTTTACAGAAACATTTAATTAACTCATCTTGTTTATTTTATAGTCCTGATAATTGAAAATATTGTTGAGCCCCCAATGCTGCCAGATTGCACCATATGTGCACAAAAACATTATTTAGACATTATTCATGGCACTCCAAGAACAGCATTATAAACTAGCTTTTGCTATTGAAGGCTATTTATAAATGGTAATGCTCTGCTACTTAACAAAAAAAAAAAAAAAATATATATATATACAGGTAGTCCCTGAGTTACAGGCGAGATAGGGACTCTGGGTTTGTTCTTAAGTTGAATAAGTATGTAAGTTGGAACAGGTACATTATTTTAATAAATGCAATTAGGACAGATAGCTGTCTCAACATTTTATTACGCAAAGTGGTGTCAGTTATTGGAGCCTAGACATTCATTAACTTCTGGAGCAAGCTGTGCTTTGATATGGAAAAAGAAACAACTGCAGAGTTTGTCTTGGTTATTAAAAAATTACAGTGTTGTTACAGTGGAGAAATATTGGAATATCTGTCAGTTATTTTGTTTTTGCAGGGCCAGATTTCTACATAGCCAACGCAGGTCATGGCCTAGAACACCCCAAGATTTCTAAGTGAAGCGCAAAGTCACTCACAAATCATGTTGCTGACTGACAGTAACATACTCCCATTATAATAAAAGGTCCCAGACTGCAGCCCTGTCTTCAATGTACTCTAACTAATTCCTAATCTTTTCTATGCATGTATAGTTTCTATATTTTTGTTGGTGGAATTACTGGAACATACACACTCTAGGAGTATAAAACTAGAGCTGAACAACTAGGGGAACATGAATAATCTTCTAGTTGCCGGGCCTTGGTGTTCTGGTACAGAAAAAAGCAAACTGTCACTTCTAGTTTCTGCAGCCCTAAACCTTAGCATACCATGTATAACTTTGAAGTCATACAAGGTGGGAATGGTCAGTGCAAGACTTTACTTCACATTGCTTGAAGGATGGTATATAAACTTTAGCTATTGTACTTGGTAGGGATTTCCCCTATTTTCTTGCCTTGTGACACCTTGGGTGTAAAAGGGTGAAATGGTGTCTCCTAAACTAAAACCCCCATCAGGGACACCCTAAAAAAATCAGGTATTCTAACATTCACATTTTAACCACAGTAAATAGCATTACAATAACACAGCAATTTCATGCGAATTGTTTTGGTGATATGAATCATATGTGTTCCTTATTAAAGAGATGAATCAGCATCCTTTCTATTTTTTTTTTTTTAGATATAGAAGGCACCTTTGTTGGAACTCATAAAACAGCTGCAATGTAGAGCCTTTTAAAACTGTAACTTCTTTTAATATTTCAAGCGATCTTTTGTATAGACAGATAGACCAACAACATATGACAGGATAGACATTTTTATTCAAAGTAAATGAGAGAAAAGAAACACAAAAGACTATAAAAAAGATATTCTCCTTTAAAGCAGCCATTCATTACATATAAAACCAGTTGCACGTTACAGCAATGCTGCTTAAGCATTTAAAGAGATTATCTGTTAATTACATGGAGGTTTGTATTTTGAGGTTGTCAGTATAATTAATTGCTCAGTCTGCCATGTGCTTTACTTTTTAGATGCGAACAGTAGAGACCGCTGTATACTTTTACAGCACAATCTGTTTTGTGACAGATTAGAATTCAGGTTATTTATGATATGGGTAAATTATGAATCTGTATCTTATGAGAGGACTGAAATATAGCTGCAAGTAAAATGACCTGAATACTTAAGTTTTCATCAGTACTGGCATAATACAAACAGCTCTATTGGTGCTCCCAGGATGACCCAGCACTTAACTATTTTCAGACATTTAGGAGAAGACAGTACTAGTAGTCTGAAAACAGTTCAGTCTCTGTAGGTGCTGCCAGTTACTGCAAAATAAATGGCAAAATCTCCTAATTTACATACTGCCAGATAAGAACATACTCTTTATCCGCATTAATATAATTAAATTTCTTAATTATAAAGATATGAATCATCTCAACAGTAGTTATGTTTGCTTGGTAAACGAAGGACAAAATTTGTTTCTGCATGGAGTACATATTAAAATAAAATTATATATTGTCCTGTGGGAGCAGATGTTATTTATTTTAATTCATCTTACCTTCACATTTGCCCTTCTATGTTTCATCATGTCCTTTCTTCAGTTTGCTTCAGTTTAACCTGTGATTCAGTAATATAAGCTCTAACAATGGGCCTGATTTATTAAAGCTCTTCAAGGCTGGAGAGAATACACTTTCATCTGTGAAGCTGGGTGATCCAGCAAACCTGGAATGGACTTTGTCCATGATTGAAAACATTTACTAACAAAGAAATCATTTCTAGGTTCAAATGTTTATCCTCTCCAGCCTTGGAGAGCTTTAATAAACCAGGCCCAATGTGTGCAACATACAGAAAATAACATTAAAGGCAAATGTAAAAAATGGTATACAATAATCTATATAAAATTTTGAAATTTCCCATTATATCAACAAAGTTCCAATGATTATTTGCGTGTCAGAGATTTTTATCTTATTTACTATATCTATATAAAGGATGTAGGTAAGTGGATCCTTTTCTTATTGTGCACTTTTTCAGAGTGGCAATAAGGTTTATAAACCAGCTAGTTTGCTAATGTATTGTATGTATGTATTCAGGATGCATGCTCTGTAATGCCTTCCCTAAAGCACACATGCCATTAAGCTCTAGACTTGAATGCATATGCTTTCCATGGGGATTTATTTTAGGCCTTCTTCTCACCCCTGGAAGAGTTGATGGGTGCTCCTGAACAGAAAATAGCAACAGGTTCTAGCCTGATCAGCATATAAACGGGATATTTACAAAGAACAAATTTGAAGAGTATGGGAACCCTTAATATACCATGTCAAGTTAATAGAAAAGTAAATGGAAAAAGGTAAAAAAGAGAAATAGAAGAAATAGTTTGGGAAAGTAAGTAAACAAGTGGACAAAAGGAAAGATACTGAATGTGATGGTTGTCTTTTTAGCCTCCACTAGCACTGGGATTTCCCTTCTCCCTCAACAACAATCTAAGCACCAGCAGGCTAGGGGATCCATCACCGGGCATTGGTAACCAATCTATTAGCTCTTGCTACATACACACATGCAGGTAACTTGCCACCATGTGTTTGAAAGGAAACACGATACGAGCACTATCGGTCTCCCCCACAGTTGCTCTCTGATCGGCGTAACAAAGTCAAATTGGAGCATTCATAAATTTGATGTTCATTATTTATACTGCTTTTTATAAACTAAATGAACATAAGCAATGCCTACATTTTTACAGAAAAATTAGAAACATATTGGAAACAATCAAAAGAAACAGCGTGGAATAAAAGGGAATACCAATGAAAGTCACTGGCATAAGAGCAGGGGTCCAATGTTGGCAATGACACTGGGACCCTGTTCCTGGAGGACAATAGCATGCTTTATTGCTGTGGAAAGGCAGGATGAGTGGAAATTAAAAACTTGGCGGGGTCAGAGCATTATGCACACCCACAGCTAGAGTGCAAGCCAGCACTGGGGGTTGGATGAAGGCCAAACCTCACATGTGGGTCTGCAAACACAGCCTAACTCACATACTTATCAGTCCTTACCCATTGTGCTACTGCTGCAGATCTTTGTGTTAACACAAAAACAGTAGAAACAGGTGGATAAGGTTGGTCACTCAGGAGGTCAATCATTGAGGAAAGCCTGTCACTGAGAGGGGTCTGTCATTGAGGGGGTCTGCACTGAGGGTTTTTGCAACTTAAGGAGGTCTGTCACTGTTGGTGTGTGTCACTGGTCATGCTCAGTGGGAATCAGTCACTGAGAAGGGGGTAGGCTGCCACTGGCACAATTTATTTGCAATGTTTTCCTTGGCAGCAAGTAATGTTATATGGAACGTTACAATATAATTTTACGCAGGAGCTAACTAACAATTATCAGAACATAAAATTTCTGCAACATTGTAACATTTTTTATGTTGCTTGTTTCAATAAATACTGAAGCCTTAGGCTACGTACACACGTCAAATTTTTCTTGCCCGATAATCGGCTCATGGAGGATATAGGGCGAGAATCTGGCGTGTGTACAGCCAGGGAGAGTGTATAGCCGAGTGCCACTTCGTCGCTCTCCCCTCTCCATAGAGCAGAACGGTGCTGTATAAACAGCACTCGTTCATGTATCGTGCGGTTCTTATCAGTGGAAAGGATTGTGAAAGATCCTTTCCAACGACAAGAATTGCACGTGCTTATTGGAAACATAACTTGTAGCACTAAAACTAAATTTCCTTTTGCAAAGACATGTGATCTTCAAATGTTATATGGGTATGCACCCTGCACAGCATAGGGAAAGATAGGTAAGCCTAGTTACATAGTTTTTTTAAAAAATAAAAACATACTTATAAAGTTCAGCTATAAAATACATGCTCCTCTATAACCCTAAACCCTTTTCTAAAAGCAAGATACATTTTCCTGATACTCAAAGGTATTCTATAAACTCCCTGTGTAAACACTGTACAATTTTATTTCCTATAAATATTTATAGCCATTTACATGTTGTTCTTTAAGATACATACTCAGCACGTTTTGAAACCAGTCCCCATGGAAGACTGTTCTGCATTTTTACAGCTCTTTCCAAATGCAGAATGTAAACCTTTTTTCCTTCATGGATCCCCTTGTGTTTTTGCTGTGATTCTGTTCTGTTAATCTTTCTCGTAGCCAAGGTCCAAAAAGTCCCTTAATAATTTAGCTGTCTTTCTCTGCATTCCTTCCAGTTACATGTCATCCCTTTGAGAACTGGTGCCCAGCTCTGAATTGCTTATACAGGATTAGATCTTAATGCTTTGCACAAGAGCAAAATTATCTTTGTCTCCTGTCAGTGCCTCTTAATTCAAGAAAGTGTCATGCTTGCTCTAGAAGCTATTAAGTCAGTGATCTGCCAGGACACTTAAATAATTTTGCATCATTGATTCACCCATATTTGTTCCCCAGAGTAGAAGTATGAATGTTGCTTGCCGACAAGAACAGCATTTTATATTTGTCAAAATAAATCCAAATTTGCTCCATGGTCTACAAGGTGAGGTTGCAAGTAAAGTGCATCCATACCCAGACTACTAAGAATGGAGCTATTCTGATGTACTATTTTGAGTTTTTTATTGTGTTGTTGATATCCTTTTAACTCTGTGTGTTCCTAAAAACTATTAAACTGATTGAAATATAAACACAGGTTCAACCCCATGAAAATTTCTCTGATCCGGTCTGTCAAGATTATCTCTAAGCATTTATTCACCAGTTCAACCACAGGAGAGGAAATAAATCACTGTTGTACATTCCAAATTCAATAGATATTTGACCTGTCAAAGTGATCAATCTCACAAGATTCACACAGGGAATGTTTTTTTACTTTTAATAGTGGGAATCTTAAAATGAGTGAATTTTGGTGGCCAAATTTGCCTTTCTTAGACAAATGTTTGGGCAACTATTTTATGTCTGTATGTTATGTATGCTCTTATGTGTTGTTTGTTGACAATAATAGGAAGAGAAATAGGTTCTTTTTAAAAATAAATGCTTTTCTAGAATCTGCTCAATATTACATTTTAATCTAAAGTAAATCATTGTATGGACACTTCTACCTGGAATTTCCTTAGTATAAACATTTATATTAAGCACTACAATATCTGTGATTAGGAGGCGCAGCACAGTTTTATATAGGGACTGTCTGTCATTTTTTTGTAAATGACTGCTCTTTTGTTGTGACACCAGTGACATTTTTGTTAATCTCAGGGTAATTATTGGCAACATACAGATTTTAAAGCTATTACAGCTATTTGTCTATTATGTTTGCCTTGACTTTCAGGGGATACATGCATGTAACATTCATCAGTAAAAATGACTGCTTCAACAATACTAATAGCATAACTGTACACATAATGCTTGAGTAATATCATGCTCTCCATTGAAAAAATTATCTTTTGTAATCACATTTATTGTTTATTTTCTAGTGATATACCCAGCCATGTTTCCAAACAGGACATATCTAGGAATATTAAAATCCTAACTTTGTTAAAAGTCATGCCAAGATTCTGCAATGGCATAAAATCATGGCGCCCTTCAAGAACCAAAACATTTACCAAATGCTAGATTATTTTACTAGACTTCTAGCAAGCTACTGTTTTATAACAATTGACCTAAATAAGGTTTCCCAGCCAGCAGAATCTTAGCATTACAGCTGCAATTAAACCAGAAATCTTGTTTTAATGTTAAAGGTCCACAACCGTTCACAATTTGTAACAAATTGCGCTATAAAAAATATTTTTCTTTGAATTGTGCTATATTTAAAGCATTAAAAAAGAGAAGAACTCTTGATAAATGTTACATACACTAACATAAATTGACCTGCTAGCTTCATAACAACTATTCTAACAAGCTTTCACAGAGGTTAAGTGGAAGTGATGACTGGAAAAAATACTGGGGTAACATTTCACTCAGATCGAAGCTATTAGCAGCTTGAGATCTTCTAAAGCTCATGACCTCAATGGCAAGTTATAACAATATGGTAAAAGCTTAAGATACTTCTATGTTTATAAGGCAAATAATTATATATTATATGAACCTTTACTTTTTCAAGAAAGTGTAGTAATAAATTACTGGAGGCACTCTTACATTAGGATGAAAATCTGTAGTCTAAAAAGATAAACCAGTAAATTAGTAGGTCTGCGTCACTGTAGCAATTATACAATCACTACTTTCAAGAAAACCAGTGAGTTGAAAAAATAACACTATCTATGCACTCCTTATTTACCTCTTACTTGCGAGTAACATCAGGACCATTAGATTTCTATGCCATATTTTTATGCTCTCCCATCATCTTTTATCCTTTACCAAAGGACACTTGCTAGATATGCAGATCCATTACCACTATTGCCTCATTTTAATATCCTTAATAATGGAAACATTATGACCCTGTCCCCTTCAAGCTTTACCATCTTGTGTGCTGCCTGGAAGATACACATTAGCTTATTGAGGAAAAAGCATGAACTGTGGAAAGGTGGTGTGGGTGCTCTATGGAGTGTTTCAATGCTGATTGGCAATAGGTGAGTTGTGGTGCTCATTAAAGGATGGCAGCAGGGAGTACAGGCCATAGTTCACATGAACACTGACTGTTGTAGGCTGTAGGGGTTGGGTTTGAGATGCTAAGAGGGGAGTTTTGATGGTGTTAGCAGGTGGTTTTCTTGGTTTTGGTACTTACTAGATAGAGTGTATAGGGTAGGTCATAGTGTGGAAAGTACTGAGCAGAAGAAAAGAACATAGAGCAGATTTGGGAAATGAGTGTTTTTGCTTTGGCAACTGCTGACCGAAGGTGATAACAAACAATAATTTAATCCCCTGCAGCTTTTTTTAGTTGCTTAGAGGCAAAGGAAATGTCAAATTTTGGTATAGTAAAGCATGTGGTTCACTCCATGTTACAGCCCTGGACCAAGCGTTGATATGTTTAAACCAGGATTTGAGTGTCTTAACTTTTACAGGGCAGCTTCTCCTGTTCCTAGCAGCGAAGTGGGCAGTGGAATCATGAAGGAAAGGTGAATATGTGCTGCTGGTGGGAGTGGACATAATTTAATAAAGCTCTCCAAGACTGGACAAGATTGGACCAGATAGCAAATGACTTTTGAGAAATCCATTCCAGGTTTGCTGGATCACCCAGGTTCAGTAATGAAAGTTTATATTCTCCAGTCTTGGAGCTTTATTAAATCAGGCCCATTGTGTAACTGTTATAGTTAGGCCTACAGGGTTAATCCAAGATCCTGTCAGCAAAACAATGTAATGACAATACCACATGTCAAGGCTTCCCTGTACCTGTGCATACCATTTCTACAAAGGACCTACAGTTGAACAGAAATTATGTGGACCTATTGTTTTGGATTTTAATTGTCTATCTAAAAATATATAGCTGTAGTATTTGGTTTGAGGTTATTTTGTAGCTGCCTGGAGATAACCTCTAATAGTAGTTATACCTATAAGGTAATTTTAAAATATAAATTCCATTCCAGCATTACTATTATTATGTATTAATCTTTATCCCTTTAATCCAAAAACCTAATTTTATGTTGTTAGTAACAAACATAAAGTTAATCCCGTACAAGCACACTTACCAAATTGGATAGATTGAAAAATGGAACAAAGGATATTGTTTAATTGCAAGATGAATGAATGTCTCTGCCAGAGGGATCACTGATTTCATGCTTGAAGGTTTAATACTGATGAAGAAAAACTTTGTTGCATTATAAACCAGTATGTGGTACATTTGTTCCTTAAAATCAAAGGCAATGAAGATTTGGTATGCAAAAATTAGTTTTATAGGAGAAGTGGGGCCAAAACAGAAAAAAACAGTAAAAAAAAGTTTCAAGATAATAAATATACAGTGTGCTACTTACTTCCCTCACCTCTTAGATTGTGAACTCTTCTGGGCTGGAGCTCCTCTCCCTCCTGTGTCACTGTTTATATCTGTCTGTCATTTGCAACCATCATTTAATGTACAGCGCTGCGTAATATGTTGGGGATATAAATCCTATTGTTTATTATTATTATTATTATTAATATTATTGTTAATAAAAATAATAATAATAATAATAAAAATATTAATAATATACTGCATAATCCAAAAAAACAAAACTGAGATATGGAGCAAAAAAATATTACAAAGGATGTTATTTAATCTTTAGGATTATCCCTCCTACATGATGGTTCATTTATATTATAAACAGCTGACTATATTAATTTGTTTCTTAAATAAAAGCTACTTGTTGATCCATAATTTTGCTGAAAACGTGTAACAAACATTATATAATGTGACCAAAACCAATGACAAACAAAAGAGCTTAACCCTGTTCTAGAAGGGTCCTTTAGCCCTCCCCTTTGGGGAGAGTTTTTGGCTATGAAAGATTTCTTAGAAGCAGTTGGTGGACATATTAGGAGACCTTTGAACTGGAGCTCTAATATTCTGTGTGCCTAGAGAAGCAGGCTGTGCACCAGGAAGTGTCCCTAGCAGCAGTCAGGGAGCAGTAACAGAGCAACACAAAAACCTCTTTGAGGAGTGCTGCTCTAGTGGTAGCACTGAGCCCCTTGGTGTTAAAGCTCACCCACAGCCTTAAAAGTTGTAGGAACCCCTGGTACAGATTTAGTTATACTCCATTTTCATTTCTTTTTGCTATCCAAGATCTGCAATAAATGTTTGAAGGTGTTCAAGGACTAGATGTACAATACTGGAAGTTTCAATCCCCAAGTCCTTAGGTGTGCATGTCTGGGCATATGTTTTTTTAAAAAGATGTACCATTTCCGAAATCCAAGGACCATCTGAGGGTGGGCAGAAAATTCAAAAAAATATTTTATTTATATTACCGGTATTATATTATTCACATATGCAAAGGCTCGCATCTCCTGGTTTACACAGATGCTACACCTAACTTAAAGCTGAGCATCTGGCTGAGATGTCTTGCAGTGTTGTCTGGATGACAACACTGCAGAGTATTACTAATCATTTGGCAGAAAAAGCAGTTCACATAACGAGGTTGACTTACTAAAGGAGTTCACGCTGTTTATTCACTGAGCAAAGAATACCCAATCACATTTAGGGAAATCTAAAAAAAAACATGATTAATTATTTATGTGATTGGATAGTAAGAGTAATCAAAGTTTTACACTTTTCCATTAAATTGTAATAATTCATTTTCTTTAAATAAACCAATTCCATTCTTTTTATTCAAACCCAATGCATTTCAGTACTAGCCTCCAGAATCCAAATGATATTGACATTATGTTTTGTCATAAATTTGTTTCATGTACAGGTTGTCCCCGGGTTACATACGAGATAGGGACTGTAAGTTTGTTCTTAAGTTGAATTTGTATGTAAGTAAGAACAGGTACATATTTTAATAAATGCAATTAGGACATATGTTTGTCCCCACATAATATAAGCCAGCATGGTGTCAGTTACTGTAAAATAACCACTGTGAGTTAATCAAAAACAAAGCAAAAAAAAAAAAAAATTCTTTATGGAGCCCGGACATTCATCAATTTCTGAGCAAGCTGTGCTTTAATATGCAAAAAGAAACAACTGCAGAGTTTGTCTTGTCATTAAAGAGTTACAAGAGGCTGCAGAAAGAGCTCACCCTCCTATGATCACCCACAACCTCAGCTGTGTTTAGCAAAAGATTTCTTCTGCAAGTCATGCATACTGCCCCCTCCCCCTCCAAGCCTCCGTTCTGCACAGAGCAAGCAGAGAAGCCACATTCGTATCTAGGAGGCGTCCGTATGTCGGATGTCCTTAACCCGAGGTCGATCTGTATAAAGATCCTTGTTATACGTCCTTGCTATAATATTTGAATATCCTCCATACAGGTGAAAATAATATGACATTACTAGTAACTAGACAAATGTAAATTTGATGGCTCATGGTTTATTGTGTAGCTTCCTCTGTTCTGTTTAACAAATTGTTTTTTATTATATGAATTTATGTCATTAAAAATAAACAAACAACAATAATGTCTACAAAAGAAACACAAACATAAAAACTGCAGTGTTCACTCTCATTGGCACTCCCATTGGCACTAAATAAATTCTCCCTTTAGTAGGCAGTGATCAGTAAATTGATGGTCAGTAAATACATTTCTTTTTTGTTGGTGGTAAATAGCAAAGGTCTTTCCCACATTGATAGGGAGTGGAAAAATGTCAGTGGGGAAGGCCATCTTGCAATGGAGTGAAGAAGTGCGTTATATATGAGTGATTGGTAAAGAAGATCCTCTTACGTTGGTAATCAATAGAAAAGACCCTTGGTATAATGGTGGATTGTGAATAAGGAACATTTTGATTTCAACTGCTTGCTCTGCACAACAACATTTTACCTGCCTGGATTACAATGATGATTACAAGAAAATTTAAAAAAAATTCAAACTGATATCAGTCATAGTCTAAAAATTTGTTAGTAAAATTTTAACTTTCCTTAAATGCGCTGATATTTTTTATTCTGTTCCATACAACGTACAATTAAAAACTCATGTATGACCAGTAACCAGTACCAAATTCAATCATTATTTGCTTTACAATCTTCCTAAAAAATAATAATTTGTTATTAACTTATTATATACTCTATTAGCACATATTTTAGTGAAGGGCTATAGTTCTACTGCAACAGAATATAACATGTTTTCTGGTGCCTCAGTCCATAAAAAGTGAAAGAAAGATTCTTGTAAATAAAAATCATATGTCTTTGCTATAAGAACTAATATTTTCGACATTGAATAAAATCTCCATAGGGCTCTGGCCCTGATCAGCCTTGTTTCAGAGAAGTGGAATTCTGCTGGAAAGGTTAAAATCAGCCACTTGTATATTGTAGTAAAGAATTCTGTCGACAGCTTGTCTTTCAAAAAGATGCAGAGTGGAATTTCTTTCACAGAGGTATCACTTTTTATAGCACTGTTAAGGACACATTTCTACAGAATATAAGAATCTTGAATTTTTTATTAACCTCATTATCATTTCTGTCTCTGCAAAAATGGATACAATCATTTCTAAAGCTCACAATAAAGAAGGTAAGTAGGTAGTACTGAAATAACCAGGAAATCAGAAGGAGATAAAGCAGACAAGGGCACTTGAAGAGGATAAAGCACTTCAAATATTTCTATCACATTGATAACTTCCACTATGATGAACAAAATGATAAGGCAGAGTAGACCTTTGCACTCAAGATTTAAAGGCTTTGATCTACCATGAGACAAGTGGTTTCAGAATTATCTGCAAAAAAAGAGAATGAAGCAAATTAGTAAAAGAACATACTTGAACAAGATGCTCGTAATCACACTTAGGGTGATCAAACACTTCTGTATAATGGAACTCGTAATTACAAACTGCTAGATTCAAGTTTGTCAAATAATTATAAAGGGAACAAAATGTGCTGTTATCAGACTTTCATTATGATGCACTCTATAATCATTAAAGTTTTATTTTCATATGTATTTCTGTTTTTTGTATCTTTTTAAATTAGAAATATTGTTTTTCCCTCAGAACTATTTAGGATGTCTTGCATTCCTATTTTATTAACTTTGCTTGGTTGTATAATGTAAAACGTGTGTAGCAAGACATGTATTGATTGACACAGTGGGTGGTACTTTGAAAAAGAAAATGTTCAGGATCATACTGTAATGTTTGCAAAAAAGCTTACTGGTGGGTGACTGTAAATAAAAAGAAAAACATGGCAATTTACCAAAAAAAAAAAAAAAATGGGAGTATTTACATCTATGGTCTTGGGTGGCAAGCATGGAAATGGCAATAAATGGTGTTGTGTTATAATTTGCTGTACTGTAAAATGAATGTTGTATGTTGTTTTTTAGGAAAATACTTTTCAATATAAAAGATTAAACACATCAATGTAACAATGATTTTATGAATATATATACACATATATATTATATATACAGGTAGTCCCCGAGTTAAGGACATACGGATGACTCATAGATAGGAACAGGACAGGAATAGGACAGAGGTTACATGTCAAAGTCTTTTGCTGTTCTGCAACATCTTGTAACTCTTTAACCCCCCTAGCAGTCCAATTCCCTCCAAATTTGTATGCAAAAAGCGGTACAATTTTTGCATGGAAATTTATTTTTCATTGTAGGCTATAATTCTTAGGCATAACTCACCGATATTTAATAAATTGAACAATTTAACGAAACAGAAAAATCAGTTAAAAAATATATTCAAACGTAATATTACTGTACAGTAGCATGTATAATATATATAATTTAATTATATATATATATTATATGAATATTTCTTTGTATTGGACTACTTTGTATTCTTTGTATTGGAATACAGTTGTTTTGTATTGAATCCAATACAAAATTATTTGAATTTCCGGCCGATTCTCCCGCCCGCACTGACGCATGCACCAACGTCACCGGGAAACCCCAGAGATTGCCAGCTGGAGATCGGAGGAGCAGGACAAGTCCCCAGGACCTGCGGGGACCAGCAAAACGCTTGGGGACAGCAAAGGAACAAGGTAAGTTTTTTTTTTTTAGTTGAAAGCTTCACCGAGTGTGACTCGGGAATACTGCTTTTTGCACGTAATATCCACTCTGACTCACACTCGGGAAAAGGCTAGGGGGGTTAATGACCAAGACAAACTCTTCAATTGTTTCTTTTTGCATATCAAAGCACAGCTTGCTCCAGAAGTTATTGAATGTCTAAGCTCTATAAAGTTTTGTTTTTTTTTTGCTTTGGTTGTGATTAACTCACGGTGAGGATTTTATACAGTAACTGACACCAAGCTCCCAAATAATATGTTGAGACAAACATCTGTCCTAATTGCATTCTTTAAAATAATGTACTTACACACAAATTCAACTTAGGGATAAATCTACAGTCCCAATCTTGTATGTGACCCGGAGACCTCCTGTATATTTTTTTCTGCAGTATATGCTCACTTTGCTCTGTGTAGCTGTGCAAGGAACATTAAGTTTCAAAGGGCCTGTGGTGATATGTCTCTACTATACTACTACTTCTGCGCTTGTCTTGGTCTTCAAAATTCCTGGGAAACTGGGAAAGCCAGTTTGTGTAGGGAAACATACCATGTGTACCTGGAAAACCAGAATCACCAAGAGAAATTATTCCACTGCTGTAATCATCCTTGATGGAGGACCTTGTCTTTACAGGTCTTTCCCATGTTCATTCAAATTTTTCAATACACTGAGACACTGGGGTGATGACAGCTTTGCAGATAGGAACTAATTTTATTACAAAGTCATTTTCTCCGCCAGAAAGAAATATGAGGTTTAGTTGAACCAAGACAGGCTAGTGTTGCTATGTATTTTTGGGGGTTCTGAAATATGAAAACTGCTCTGTGGCAGGAGAATACCTAATAGAACTAATAGTGAGTAGAAAGGGTTTTAAGTTTTAATATTTGACCACAAAATAAGGTCTCCCATTCCATGAATTCTTTAGGTACTGTCAGTTGAGCTACTTTGTACACTCTAAACTTAAAGTAGAACTGAACTTTTACTTTAAAAAATTGCAACAAGGAAAAGAGGATGTCTCTTCTGCAGCAAAATAACCTTACCTGTCTAACTGCATTTTTAAACACATTCACCTGTTGCGTGCCCATCTTCTTTTCTTTTTCTTGGTTACCAATTTTTGGCCAACTGAGCTAGACCAGAATGGCATAACTCCCATGCATGCACATGGGAATTAACTGAGCCCGGTGGAACACCCAGCAAATTCCAACATCCTGCACTGAGCTGGGCATGTATAACTGCTTAAAACCACTTTCAAAAAACACTCATGTAAACATCACTGACCATCAGTGTGTTATCATGTGAGCGTTTTGGGATTGAGTTTGTTGTGCGACAATATGGAGCCGGAGCTGCAGTCCTATAGATATCTCTAGGCAGGCCTAACACCTACAGAGGTGCTATACAGCTCACTCAACTACGCAAGAACAATCTTTTCTGGCAGTTTGTGTCTCTTTTACTATTGGTTTACCTGACCGTGTCCTACCTGAGCCTCACTAACTATGACAATCATATTCAGACCTTGCCCACATGTGATAAACTAGAGGCAATCGTAGTCAGTGTGGCCTGGGTGACCAGCAAGGAGGACAATACACTTGCTACAGTGTCCACATCTCAGATCCAGATACTAAAATGCAACATAAATTCTCAAGGTCAACATTTGTTTATCTGCATTCTTTTATTGAGGTCTGTGCAGGCTAGGCCAGCCTGCACAGTGTACCCTTTCTGAACTTCTGATACATGGCATGACCTCTTGTTACATGGCTTATGGCCTTGAGGCCCTCGAAGGCTATTGTGACTGTTTGACTGAACTCTTTAGTCCATACCAGCCATTTTGGTATGATTGACTACTGTTAAAGGAGACTATTGGATTACCATAGTAAAAATATCAACAATATAAACATCTCAGATTTGTAAATTCTGACAGGTCCTCAGTGGTCACAGCCTCAAATGGAAATCTAAAGATTGGTTGTCATCACTTTTGTTACCAACTTTTTAAGAAAATAAAAAATAATGACCTGATGGTCAACAGGAATATACAGTCCGGTAGCACTATCGTTTTCCTTCTAGGCTCACTACATGCAGTGACTGCAGTCATTGATACACATTGGTATAATGATACTATTTTACAGCGTTTTGCTAAGGGATTTGCCCAGTCTATATTGTTATTGAAAGTTCATTTTAACCAGGGTGTTTTAGGACAAGAAATCCATACATATATGCTTCTATAATATCCACTTTTTTACATAAATTACATGCAAGAGCTTAACATGTAATATAACAGTTTTAGTCAGCTTTAGTCGGCTCTTCCACAAGGTACATTACATTCACATGGGTGATTGTTGTGATGACACACTGGGGATTTGTGAACCAGAGCCCCCACCCCCAGTGAAATAATGTTTAGCATTACAATAACTACCCTTGAATGACACTGATGGAAGATTTGTCATGAATATTGCTACTATGAATACGCCTGTATTATTATTTCAGGGTAGTAAATAATTATGAGTTCCTGTTCCTCTTGAGAAAGCAATGCTTTTTGTCACTGAGAAATGAGTTGAGCCAGTTGGGCTTCTGAATGAAGATACATTCATTGAGCTATCTATATGTGGAAATTTAAAAGATCAGAAGCTCGGGAACTCGGGAAAGTAAATGATAAAGATACACACTATAGCTGACTAAAAATGTTAATATACATGTTAAGCTCTTGCATGTGCTTTTAATTTTTTGTAAATAAAAGTGGAATTTATAGTAGATAAATATTTGGTTTTCTTGTCTTAAAGAATTCCTGTTTCAAATGAACTTTATTGTCTAGATTTATACCAATATTAAAGGGATTGGGCCAAATTATTACTGTCCTTTATTAACTTTTTGGGAACTCTCTACATTTATATGTTGCAGTCTATATAGTCATTCAGGTGAACTGTGCTTAATTTGACAGAGTAGTGGTGAGTCCTTCCTTGTTTTTGTGCAGAAGCCAGTCACTTTCCCAGTTTAGAGCTCAGTCTGTGTCGACAGAGATTCTACCATATATTTTAAAAACCTACAAATTATTGGGGAGGAAAGATTTTTTTTAAAACTTTTTTTTTTTATTTTATTATTTATTTTTTCCTTTCTGGTCCTAATTGAGTCAGAGGATACCTATTGTTTTGAAATCCAACAGGAGGCTGCTGTATATGTACATCTATGTTTTAGGTCAGTATACTGGACGGTCCCAAAACGTATGGAGCCATTCATCATGGCAGTTCATGCCTCTGAACAGCTGTCTACATACTCTTGGTTCATGTTATCTATATAATGTTCAAGTGCAGCCTAAATTCCAGTAATATCCTTTTTTAGCAACCTTCTCCCCTGTACTGCAAATCTCTGCACTGTGCATCCCCCATGCAACAGGTTTTAGCAATTTCTAACTAGTAGCAAATTATTTTAAAGAAATCCATTCCAGGCTTGCAGGATTACCTAGGTTCTCCCATAAAAGTGTATGTTCTCCAATGTCACCTGCATCTAAATTGGGTTAGGCAGAAGGGGAATCCACAATATCCTGTGGGATTGATGCTATCAAGCTTACCATATTCTGTGCACAAAAGTCATGGGTGGCTTATTTACTTTTCAGATTCCGGGACACGGTGTTCCTGAGGTTCTAATGAAAACCACAGTGTGTCCTCTCAGCCAAAACCTGACAAGGCAGCATGCCAGATGCAATAACATTACATTATGTAATAATATAAATTATCTTGGTTGTTGTTAATATTACTATTAATATTGGTACTACCACTGGAACTCTTAAAAAAGGGGGGGGGGGGGATTATTTTTTATGGTGCCTGATATTTATTTTTGATCGGAACTTGTGCTTCCTCCACACTGAACTATGTTTATAACTCATTGAGGCAAACAATCCTCCAAACAGGCTCACAATACATTGGGAAAAGACCATTTTAATGTAAACTTCAATAAAGTTCATGATAAAAATAGTTTAAAATTATGTACATGAAACCACCATATTTTATGTTTTCATATGACTAATCTGTTTCCTTTGTGCCTTGACTATTACACTACAAGTTCTCTAAACAGTTTTTGTATAATTGAAAAAAAAAATCCCAAGTATGAAATGTAGTATCCATGTAGGGCAATGCATTACAAGACAGAATCAACTCCAAAAAATTAATTTAGATAGTTACCTATATTGGACAAATAGGGGTCTATTTATTAGGCAGTGAATCTGATATTCACTCAAACATTCCCAGGTAGTGAACCATCTGCTACTATTGAAACTGGAAGTGTGGAACTGGAAGATTCTTTACCAGAGAATGTTTCTGTGAATGTCAGATTCACTGCTTTATAAATAACCCCCTTAGACCTACCTGAAAGGAATTCAATAAATTGTTCAACATAAAATGTAGTATGGTAACCACTAAGAAATAGGTTACCAGAGGCAATCAGTCCCAATGTGCACTTTATACCATGCACACAATATCAGCAAAGATATTTGTTTAAAAATGATAATGAATTCTGCCTATTTGTTCCCTTATTTCATACATATTTATGTATATTGTAAATGGTGCAAATAAGAGCTGAAGGTGTCTGAATATAAATTTCCTAGTAGTTAACATATGTTCTATACTACATTTTATATTGAACAGTGAATTATTTTCAAGTAACTGTCTAGTATAATATAGGTAACTATCTAATGAATTTGGTGCTTAGCATACCAAGGGCACATTCATATGAGAGCCAGTATTTTGAGGACATGGTACATTACATGACTAGATTTCCCATCACTTTTTTCCCACATCATAATAGTATCCAGGAGAAAAGTCCAGTTTACTGCATGGATAGGTCAAATATTGGAAGATTAGGTTTAAAGTGGCCTCTGTATAAGGAACCTTTCATTACTTTGAGGCACACTAGGTAAATTAGAACTCACACACCAAATCTGCTAGGGTCAAGATGCTTTTATATTTCAGCAAACTCTTCCTGAAGAAGTCACTTCATATACATTCATGTGCCCACACTCTTGTATTGACTTCTATATATCACTTTAAAGCTGCACATTTTAGTTAGCTTTACAAAATCCATTTAAACAATGGATAAGAACTGTGCTATAAAAATGGAAAAAAGAAAAAAAGCTTTAAAACAAGCACATTTGAAAGATATATGAAATTAAACTAGCAAAGAAGATTAATACAATAAATCTACTGTGAGGCTGACTGCAGGACAAAATGAAATTGCAATGTTACAGAAGAAAGGATTTGTTAGGGCTGAATAAAAAATGGTAAGCTGGCTGCTTATGGGTCCTGTGACAAACACATTGGAATCATAGTGCAATGAATAGCAAATATGTGGCAATGCTTGTGCATACAGATGTTTCCTCTAGTTGTTTTAAGAAGGAAAACATATATTTACATTGACGCTATATGATGTACTTGGAGGATTTATGTAAAGGCTTTTCAATGTCTTGAAAGAGAAGTCCAGATAAACAAAGAAACACAAATGTCAGTAATAAATATGCAGTGTAAACAGCTATTTATCCATGTCTGTTTCTTTTGTTTTTGGATACAGTGTTTGGAAGATAAAGCAATACTCCACAAAAACTAATTTTGTAGAAAGAAACAAAACTCATCTACAAAATGGCACTGCCCATTTTTTGTTATAGTCTCAAAACTAGTAATTGGACACAATTCCCAATCTACAAGTGAAAACCTACATTAATTTGCTTAAAATGGTTTTGTAGCCTTCAGCTTTAGCAAGGTAACCATAAAAACATTATTGTGGCCCTACAAATAGAGTCATGGGAAACTGAAAACGCACCTTCTTTCTATTCTAACTTAAATCTAACCTCAAGTGTAAAACAAAAATTTACAAAAATTATGCCAAAATGGAGAAGCCATTTATGAAAAACTAAATATCTTAAGTAAGCAAACCCTTCCAAGGTTGATGGGCTGAAATAATTACTTCTCTAAGATCACTGCTGATGACTTTCCCCCATGACATTATGTTAACACTCGCCTGAATGCTCCAGATTTGCAAACTGCTTATATAGAGGTGTTCACATTTGCTGACTATCAGTCAAGTGAATATGATTAGTAGAACCTGGCTGCTAATTACCCTCTTAATTCTGGAAGTGGTAAGTGTGTACTTGTGTAAAGTGTCCTATCAATTGCTTCTGCATTTTGACTTAGTCCTTGTTAAATACAAATTATCCAGTAATATTATGTTTTCTAAGGTTGCATTTTTTTTTAATTTTAAGACCTTCTAAGGACAGGATACATAATAATATGTTCTTATACACAAATTTAGATTTAAAAAGTGGATGGTGGATTTTTTTCATGACTATTTTCATGACTCGTTACCGAACGATGTAGAATTGACATCAAGTAAGATCTAGCTATCATTTAACTAGATGTAAAAGAATTTTCTTTTGCATATTTGATTTCTAATATTATTCTCATAATTTTGTACACATTTGATGGCAATATGCATCTTGATTTGTAACATTTAACATGGAAGTTAGATGTTACAATTGCAGTGATGTACGCTTAGAATGATTATCCAAATAAAACCTGCAAGTAAATTGCAGCAAATTCAATTTATTAAGAGGCATTAGAATGTGCATTATTCATGGAAAGTCAACACACAAAATCTCACATGGATCCCCACCAGCAACAAATGGTAAGTAAACTGTAAATCCTTACTTTGTGGTGAATCTTCCAAACATCCACCTAAATATACAGTATGTCTTCTTCTCTGAGTCATTAAATCTCTCCCAGAGTCTCTTTATATGCCGATTTCCCATTCTCCTCTTAAATTAGTCACCTGTTTAGACAGTGAGTCCCAGCACTATTGCCTCCTTAACCCCTAAAGCTGCATACTCATGTGCAGCACCCAGCTGTGCTCCTCTCTATTGGCTTGTACAGCAGTAGTTACCAGTCTGTTGTTCATGGACTCATCAGGTATGAATGTTTAGTGTTGAAAGGTAAGTTTTAAGTTTAAAATGTTAGGGGCTTTGTAAAGATATAGGTGTTTAACTAGGGTAAGATGATGATGCTTTTGTGTTTGGAATGCTTTTTACCTAGGAAAACAGCAGGCACATATGTTATGCACAGTGGTAGTATGCACCAGGAGTATTGCACTGACAACCATCAGCTTTATGATTTTGATGCAGGGAACCAAATGGATACAGTGTTTCAACCTTTTTTATTATTTGTATGTATGCATCCCAGCAAGACAATTATTTCTTGTTATGATTTTAGTAAGTTTTTTAAGAATTATGGAGACAGTACTTTTGGAGCCATTAAACTCAGCTGGCAAAAAATGTTTAATTATATATGCACTATATTAGGAAGCTCTGCATAACCTTGCCGAAGAATAAAACTTCAGCAAGACACAAAGCTTATTTGATGTCAGCAGATAATATGCGCCAAAATGTTAAATGAGCTAGTATGATTCAACCATCTCATTTTTATATTTTGGCACAGTTTATGCTCTAAACAGGAATGCTTAGCTTGCATATATGTTTCTATTTAGACTACGGCAGGAGCAAGTTGGAGGTGCCTCATACAGATTTCCGAGAAAAAATGTGATAAAAAAATTATCCCCAACATGTCTAAATACTTTCTTTCTAAGATGTGTTGGGCAGGAAGCACTGAAAAAAGTTAGTGATGACTGCAGCTTTTAGCAGGCACTGATTGATGCAGACGGACAATTGCTAATCATTTCACTGGCACTGA
The DNA here is from genome assembly GCF_032062135.1 of Pyxicephalus adspersus. Lineage (NCBI taxonomy): Eukaryota > Metazoa > Chordata > Amphibia > Anura > Pyxicephalidae > Pyxicephalus > Pyxicephalus adspersus. Next base: position 51,391,535 of record NC_092858.1, on the reverse strand, counting down.
CAGGTAAATCACGCATCAGGGCCAACAAAATGCCTGCAGAATTTCTAGAAAATCCAGGTCAAGCTTGTACGGTGAATTAGGCTTCTTAAGGGCAAAGGAGTTTACACAGTTCTAGCATTACATTTGTAAAGCACTACCAAATGCCAAATTTCACATGAAGTATGAGTTTACACTTATTCTGCTCAACAACTTTCAGCCAATTTTGACAGGTTTCAAAATATGAAACACATTTGTGCAACCATCTACCAACATTTCTATTGGCAAACCACATGCATGACACCAGATTCATGTGTAAAATGTTTTACTGGGACTTTGGGTTTCAGAGTGAAAAAAAAAAACTACACATAATAAAGTACTTATCAGCCCGGTGATCGTGGGAACTGAATAGTGTTGGTGTTCGAATTTGGGTTGTCCTTAAATTCAACCCGAATATGGCTGTTCGAATTCGGATAGACCCGACCCGAAAAACACAGGATTCGACTGCAAAAATTCAGGAAAAAAAAAGTTTAATTTAAAAATAAATTTATTTGTGTGTGTTTTTATTTTAACTAGTTTTTTTTTTTTTTTTTTACAGGTTATCCGACAATGACATTATGAATCATAATGTCATTGTGGGATTCCCGGACCGTGGGAACTTTGCGGTTACAGCTAATTGGAAGCACGTGCCTTCAATTAGCTGTAACCGCAGGCAATACCAGGGCAATAGAGGTTGAATGGAGATACATATCTCCATTCATCACCTCTACTGCTCTGTGATTGGCTGAGAAATAGGAAACCCTAATGACAGCTCAAGCATCATCAGGATTTCCCTTTCCTCAGCTAGTCAGGGAGCAGAGCAGTCAGTTTATTTACACAAACACAAACACAATAATAAAATAATTTAACATTAAAGCCTCGTCCGTCCTATTTTTTACATATATTTTAACCCTTTCAGGGAATGAGTAAGGGGTTTTATGTACCCCTGTACTCATTCCCCAGGGTGGGGTGGTGGAGATCTGAGAGTCTCCTTATTAAAGGGGGCTTCCAGATTCCAAAGTCCTGCTAAAAATGTTTATAAAAGCCCCCATTGTTTTCAATGGAAGCTTTCATAAAAGCTTAAAAACGCTTGAAAAAGCCTCCAAAAAGTTCAATGGAAGCGTTTTCCCGCGTTTATCCAGCGTTTTATTTTTTAAACGTTGCAAGCAACGTTTAAAATAACGCTCAAAAACGTGCCTGAGGGAAACGTCCTGGTGTAGATTAGCCCATTGGAATGCATGGGAACTTCAAACACGGGCTTTAAAAGCCTCAGGTTAAACGCTGGGGAAACAGTCCGTGTAGACTAAAGCTGCATACACACGTCCAATAATTATCGTTAGAAACGACCGTTGAACGACCGATGAACAATCGATTGGCCAAAAAAAAGGAACCAAGGACGCCGACGAAAGAGGATTGTCGTTGGAAATGAACGACCGTCACAGTGGATCTGATTGGCCGACGATCTTTCACTATCGTGTGTACGGTCGTTCAGTGATTGTGCATGTTTCTGCGGTACACTTTCTCCTTTACATGTCCCTCCCTGCATCGTTCAAACGATTGTATCTAGCGTGTGGACACTGTTGGTGGATTATATATGAACGACCATATTGTTACAGCATGTATTGTGCACAATATGATTGTTCAAGCATAATCGTTGAACGGTCGTAGTCGTTCGTTTTCTAACAATAATTGTTGGAAGTGTGTACCTATTCATGTGAGATACAGGGGTATGTAATAGTGTTATGTATCTTTTTATGTATCCTTTTTCAATGTATCTTTTTATGTATCCTTTTACAAATGAATCTTTTTATTATGTATCTTTTTACATCTGTTTGGAGGCTGTGGAAGCTCTACAGTGCTGAAAAAAACCTGAATTTTTCCTCCAATTGACTTTAATGGTGTTCGACTTTGACATTCGACCACCCGAATAATTTTGCTCTATTCGAGCGAATAGCTGACAAATCGAATAGTGAGCTATTCGACCAACGCTAGAACTGAACTGCAGATGAGGAAAAGTAAACCCTGATGGCAGATCAAGCGTCATTAGGATTTTCCTTTACTCAGCCAATCACAGAGCACTAGAGGTGAATGATTGGGGAGACTTGTCCTCATTTAACCTCTAGTGCCCGGGGATCTCATACTGACGGGAGGATTCCCATTGCTGTGCTCAGAATGGATGCAGCCGTGAAAATCATCATGTAATTGTAAGACAACCTGTAAAAAAAATAAAAGTTAGTTACACAAATCACACACATTCAATAAATTACTTTAACATTAACATTTTTTTTTTTTTACACACGAATCAAAGTCGAATCCTGTGCTTTTCAGGTCAGGTTAATGCGAATTCGAACAACCATATTGGGGTCGAATATAAGGACAACCCGAATTCGAACACCAACACTACTATTGAGCACCATTCTATGTCGCTTCTCTGATTGTGGACTACTTTCCCTGACCTCTTAGTTTGTAAGCTATTTGGCAGGGTACCCCCCCCCCCTCCTGTCATTGTTTGTATCTGTCTGTGATTTGAAACCCCTAGTTATTATGTTGGAGCTTAAGAAATAAAGGTTGATATTCATAATAGACAGACAGATATCTATAGCAGCTTGACATTCATTGTTTTATCCTCCTCCTAAAATGATTGGTGGATTAGTGCTTCACATATAAGGCCTGATTTATTTAAGCTCTCCAAAGCTGGGGAGAATTCACTTTTAACAGTAAAGCTGCGTGATCCAGCAAACCTGGAATGGATATGGTCTAGGATTCAAAACATTTGCTAGCACGTGGCAAACGACTTTAAATAAATCTATTCCAGGTTTACTGGATCATCCAGCATCACTGATAACAGTGTATCCTCCCCAGCCTTGGAAAGCTTTAATAAATCAGGCGCATAATGGCATGTCATTTAGCAGTAAAAAGTGTTTCATAAAAACTACGTACCTTGCTGATGTTAACAATATAAAAGTTGTGTTTGGATAATCAAGTGCAAAATAAAAACAAATAATAGCAGTTACATTTTTAGCAAACAACTGTAGTTACATTTTGCAAGTAAGTGAAACAAAATAATGCTGATGAAAATTCTATATAAAGTAATTTGCCATTCTGTCTAACCACTTGCTGTTAAACATGCTGTGTTGCTAATTGCTGATCAATATCTACATACAGACAAATTACACATTTATGAAGCAACCATTTAAAGCCACTGTATACCAGAATTAGATGAACAATGTAATGTTGTAATAACAGTACACAGTCATCAGGGCAGGATTTGCCAAAAGCCCACCTAATTGTTTTAACAGAATTTAATGCAGCTTTGGCATAGTTAGTAGTAGTTATAAAAAAAAAAATTATAAAAATAGTAAAAAAAAAAAACTGCGGTATTAACCCAGCCATGAAATTCCTTTGCACTGTAAGTCCAGAATGATAAGCACAAAACCAGGGACACTAGATTGTGAAAGACCTGGAGTACATTTGCAAACCTAGAAAAGCTGGAGGCAGCATGTGCAAGATAAGATGTTAGGTGTATTATTGTGTTAAAAGAAAAGAAGAAGGAAAAAGTAGGTTTTCAGGCTATATATTTGTATAGTATTGTGAACAGTTAACAAGTACATTAAATACAATCAACCGATAAAATGAGTCCATTACATAGGTGCTACGTTCGTCACTTTGATACGTAGGATTGGTAGGACAAAGTGCTAGACAGAGATTGACTACATAATGTTTCAAAGTAAAGATCTCAGGAAATAATAAAAATGCGGCTGGATCTTGTGTTCCGATGCGTTTCGCCGGTGGGGGATCCTCAGGGGATGGGGAGAACTAATAAGTATACTAATAAGGAAATAAATATACACACAACAGTTCAAAATAAAGTAATAGTAAGATTGCAGTAAATAATAAATTGATACATACTGTGGGATTGCCTGTAGCAACAGGGGGTGTAGCAAAGTAGTAGGGTCTATGTAACTTCATGGGCGAGGTGTTTCAGACAGGAAGCAAGCTCCAGCAGGTTATCAGTGCAGTAAGGCTTTATTCACTAAGACTATTTTCCCCGAAAAAACATGCAAAATAAACAGCAAAATAAAGCCTGGCCACTTGGCCTCTAATTAACTGTTAGATCCCTCACTAACAGTCCTGGACAACCTACTGCTGTGCACGATTCTAATGCCCTAACCCTAAAGCCCTTTTCCCCAAAAGTATGTGTTTTTACTCCCGTGTTTCTGTGTTTCACCCAGGACTCCTCCCAGCTCACAGGCCAAGAACTGATGCCCAGGAAAGAGCTGGCTGGGAGTTTATATCCACAGCTTAATTGCCAGAATGGGTTTCAGCTGGGATAATTTACTCTTAATCATCCCCAAACCTCTTTAGTTCCCCCACTTGGCCAAGAAGAACATTGTCATTCAGCCTGGTACTTCAGCACCAGAATTTGGCCAGAAAGAAAACTGCGTCCTCGAACAGAAGAGTATTCTGCATATTGTCTGTATCTTGGACAAATATACCTACAATTGTTGGCCAACTGTTAGATACCCCCCCTCTTGTTTCAAACTTAGGGTTGGGACACAGGCTGCCAAGTAGGTATGGACCCGAGATAAAGCATCTGCATTCCCCATCTGCACACCAGGACGATGCTTGACAGTAAAGCTAAACTCCTGTTAGTCTCCTTGTTTTGGGCCATTTATTTTATTGAGGCATTATCTATTGTTACCTGAAACTGTCTGCCCAGCAGATAGTACCTCAATGAATCAAGGGCCCACTTCACAGCCAAACATTCTTTTTCAATAGTAGCATAATTTAACTCATGGGCCTTCAACTTCCAACTGAGGTAAACAATGGGGTGTTCTTCCCCATTTTGGACCTGGGATAGCACTGCTCCTAGTCCAACATGAGGAATAAAGCACCTATAATAGCCAGCGATCCCCAAGAAAGCACAAACCTGTTTTTTATTAATTGGCCGTGGCCAATCCTGGATGGCCTCCACTTTTTTTTCCTGAGGTTTTATTATTCCTTCTCCAATGGTGTACCTCAGATATTTGGCTTCTTCTAGTCCAATAGCACACTTTTAAGGGTTCATGCCAAACCCTGCTTTCCGTATCGCTTTTAGCACTGCCTGAACCCTTACTAAATGCGAAGCCCAATCTGCATTATGAATGAATATGTCATTCAGGTAGACGGCAGCATATTTTTGATGGGGTCAGAGTACCTTGTCCATCACCCCCTGGAACATTCTGTAACCCAAAGGGCATATTTCGGTACTGGAATGCTCCATCAGGGGTTACAAAAGCAGTTTTCTCCTTAGCTGACTCTGATAAGGGAATCTGCCAATATCCTTTGGGTAGATCTAAGGTGGTCATATATCTAGCATTCCCTAACAAATCAATCAACTTGTCTATCTGGGGCATAGGATAGGTGTCAAACTTTGTGATCTGATTTAGCCTATGGTAATCGTTGCAGAATCTCCAGCTCCCATCTGGTTTGGGGACTAACACAATTGGGCTGGACCAATCTCTAATGGACACCTCTATAACCCCAAATTCAAGCATTTTTTTAACTTACTGACGTATTACCTCTCGTCTAGCTTCAGGAATCTGGTAGGGTTTTAATATTACCCTTTCACCTGGAGAGGTGATAATATGATGTGCAGCCATTGATGTTTGTTCAGGCAAGTTGGAGAACATATTTTGATTTTGGAGCACAAAGTCTCTTCCTTCCTGTTGTTGACTTTTTGACAGGGTGTCTGGTATCCAGATCTCTGGAATTAGAGGGTTAGACTGTGCAGGTAGCTCTGCGGTCCTCACTGTTAATGCTTCCCTTTCTTTCCATGGCTTTAGCAAATTCACATGATCAAGCTCTTCTGTTTTCCGCCTACCAGGTTGGCTAACCTTATAGTTTGCATCACCAAGTTTTTCTATGACCTCATAGGGGCCCTGCCTTTTGGCTAGGAATTCACTTTCCACTGTGGGAACTAGTACCAATATGGGGAAAAAGTACAGATACGTGCACCCCAGTTATAAATTCTCTGCTGCGCCAACTGCGCTTGGGCCAGGCGCTCTTTAACCAAGGGCATTACCTGTGCAATTCTGTCCTGCATTTGTGCCACATGCTCGATGACACTTCTATGAGGGGAACTTTCACTTTCCCATGTTTCTTTAGCAATATCTATAGTTCCTTGGGGTGCCTCCCATATAGTAATTCAAAGGGAGAGAATCCGGTTAAGGACTGGGGAACCTCCCTGATAGCAAACATCAGATATCGGATTAGACAGTCCTAATTTTTCCCATCTTTATCTACTATCTTCCACAACATCTGTTTTAATGTTTTGTTTACTGTTTCACTAAGCCATCTGTTTGAGGGTGACACGCGGATTGGCGTCACCTTTAAGAGTTTGCAAAGCTCTTTAGTTACCTTTGACATAAACGGGGTTTCCTGACCAGTATGTACCTATTTGGCCACACCTACTCAGCTGAAAACTTGGAACAGCTCCCTGGCTATGGTTTTAACGGAGGTATTTCAGAGAGGAAGTGCCTTAGGATTCTGAGTGGCCAACTGAATCCATAGCAATCCTCTCAAAAGGGACCTCAATAGCCAAAGGGCTACGAAAATGTGGCATTAGTGCAGACACCTGACATACTGTGCAGGAAGTACAGTACCCCTCTACCTCTTTGGCGACCCCTGGCCAATAAAACCTCTGGATTATTCGCTCTCTGGTTTTCTCAGCTGCCAGATGCTCCCCTAGGAGGTGCCCATGGGCCAGGTCTAACACCAATTTTCGGTAAGGCTTGGGTACCACTAGTTGTTCAATGGATTCCTTCCCTCTTTGTGACAACCGATAGAGTAGGTCCCTTTCAATAATAAAGAATGGGAATGCATCCCTCTCGTCTGGGTGCACTATTATTTTATTTATCACTATTATTTGGCATTTCTCCTGGGCTTTAGAGAGTGTGGGGTCTTTTTTTAATCGCTCTGTAACAACAGCGGTAGCAAATAACATGTTTGGCTGCCTCCTGGGGGCCTAACTTTCCCAGTCTCTCCTGGCATACATTGACTTGAGTCTGCCTACTATCCTTAGCTCCCCTTTTCTTGCTCTCCAATACCATCCCTTGGTTCAATCTTACCCACAGCTGGAAATGGTCTGGTCTTGGAGTGGAAAGTCCGTGAGTACCTTTCCACTAGGTCGACCAGTTTGTCTGCTGATGACGGGTCTCCATGGCTCACCCACTTTTGTATGGAAACAGGAAGGAATCTTAGGAATTGGTCAATGACTACCCATTCCACAATTTGCGGTCCTGACAACATCTCCTGTTGTAGCCACTTCCTTGTTAGATGGATCAGGTCATACATTTGTGATCTGGGAGGTTTTCCTGCTCAATGTACACACGTTGGGCCTGGACATCCAGGGTGACACCAGTCGTGCCAGAATTTCTGCCTTTAGGGGGACATAGTGTTTTGCTTCCAATGGCTCCAGGTCATAATAGGCCTTTTGGGACTCTCTAGATAATAATGGGGTCACCAATCCTGCCCACTGTTCTTTACGCCAACTTTCTCTCTCAGCAGTTCTTTCAAATGTGGTCAAAACCACCTCAGGATCATCATCAGTTGTAATTTTTGGCAATAAATGGCTTACCGGAAAAGCTGGCATAGGTCCAGAACCACTCTCGGAGTCAGCCTGCTCTTGTGAAGCTATCTGCTGTCTTAGTGCATCTAACTGTTGTTGGTATCTCTGGGCTTGTATTTCCATCAAATCCTTGTGGCGAGCCTCCACTTGTTCCAGCGCATGCCGCTGGGTTTCCAGACCTAGCTGTAATTGTTGGTTAGCACATTTTTACCTGCTGTTGATTGGCATTTGCCAAAACAAGCTGTTTTAGTAACTCCTCCATGCTGGCCTTCAAAACACCTGCTTATAGTGCTGCCCACATCCTCCACTATATGTGGGGTCGCTCCTAGCAACGGCGGGTGTAGCAAAGTATTAGGGTCTAAGTAAACTCCTCTATGCTGGCCTTCAAAACACCTGCTTATAGTGCTGCCCACATCCTCCACTATATGTGGGGTAGCTCCTAGCAACAGGGGGTGTAACAAAGTATTAGGGTCTAAGTAACTTTGAAGTATTTCAAACGGGACGCAGGCTCCAGCAGGTTATCAGTGCAGTAAGGGTTTATTCACTAAGACTATTTTCACAGAAAAAACATGCAAAATAAACAAACAGCTCTAACTGACTGTTAGTTCCCTCACTAATAGTCCCTGACAACCTACTGCCGTGCAGTACTCTAATGCCCTAACCATACAGCTTTTCCAAAAAAGTCTGTGTTTTTACTCACAGTTTCACCTAGGACTCCTCCCAGCTCACAGGCCAAGAACTGGAATACAGTAAAGAGCAGGCTGGGAGTTTATATCCACAGCCTATTTGCCAGGATGGGTTTCAGCTGGGATAATTTACTCCTAATCATCCCCAAGCCTCTTTAGCTCCCCCACCTGGCCAAGAAGCCCATTGTCATTCAGCATGGCCCCTCAGCACCACCATTTGGCCAGAAAAAAAACTGCCTGCTCGAACAGAAAAGTATTCTGCATATTGTCTGTATCTTGGACAAATATACCTATTGTTCTGGATACAACCATGTGTTTTTGTTGGCAAGCTGTTACAATATATATTAACATAAAACATTTGTTGTAACCATAAAAGTACAAGGTGAATCCATAAGAAATAAGACAAAAGATTTAGCAGTATGCAAGCGTAATATATAACAATAACTAGATAAACAATACATAATTTGTAAGTGGTACATGAATATACCATGAGTGGGATACAAAGAAAAGAGCCAGAGTGAGGAACCCAAATGTCTTGGGCTATGGTGGTCATGAAGATTATTGCAATATCTAATGGATATAATAATGGTGTTAGAGAATATGAATGTTCAAAGAGACATATGTTTAAACTATAATCAAAGGAGGAGCGGTTTCTTTAACTTACCAGAGATAGCACCTAATATAAAGAACTCTATGTGGAGGACCTAAGCAAGAGTATGTTCTATGTAGGGGACCTTAATCAAAAGAGATCCAAAGTATTAAATAACTTAATATAAAGAGAGCCAGTTGAGGTTATAACAAGTCAATTAGGTACCTCAAAATGGTAGGATGGACTCTTTTATTAAGGCTCCATATTGAGCTGCATTTTCATTAAGAGAAAGGGTGCTAAAGTTAAAAGCTAATTATATAAATAATATATAGCTTGCTGGTGAATTTTACTGAAAATGGTAGTTAAAATGGGGTATACTGTCTCATATTTAAAGCAAAAACTTTTAAGTTATCATTAAATAACTATTTAACACACAAACTTCATGTAATTATCAAAATATGCAAAAGAAGAAAATAAAAGACAGAGAGGTTGATTACCAGAGTAGATAGGGTTAATAAGCCTATTCGGATTGTATAGGAACTTCAGACTGTCAGCATAACTTCTGCTGACAGCCAGTAGGGGGAATGATGTGAAGCCCACCTAATATGGCTGGGCCTCAGCATCCATGTGTTTTTGAAGTGCACCTGCACCTGAGCGACAGGATACTGTACATGCACCCAGGTGATGAAGCACTGCTCATATACAGAGAGAGTACGTTGGAGAGTACAGGAAGATGTGCAGTTCTCAAAAAAGAAAAAGCATGTGCAGAAAGTGTGTCATCGAAGAAAAAATAATAGCTTTGCATTTGTCCTGAACCTGCTTGCTTCGTATACCTTAATGTCCTGATATCAGCCCTGAGTCGATTATCGGACGAGAACCATTGCACATGTGTACCTAGGTCAAGAAAAGAACATGCAGATTGCTGCAGAATTGTGCACATACCCTATGGGCATCACACATCTGTGCACAAAGGCATGAGCAATCCCTGTGTGGCTGTGCACATGTGGTCATGCATACACGCGCACACACACAAACAAACCTTAGTTGGTGTCAGGCAGCCATTTAAATGCTTTCATTATCTTGCTGGCTGACTTAGGTACTTTAATTACCCCTCTTGTTTTGTTTGTTTGGACTTCTACCACTCATTTATGACCTCACCTTCTTTCTGGACCTGTTTCTGTCTTTGGCTTTATGCTGTACCTGCCAGAAAGTTACAAACCTTAACCTGCTACCTGCCCTGCTTCTGATTATCTATTTTGTACTTAATTAGCCAACATGTTACTCAACCTGCTTCTACAGGCATTCTTTGGCACAATGTTATTCTGTCACCAACATCAGGACCAATAGGGCCAGAGAGACAAAAGGGGCTAATGTTATCACTAAGGTATTCTCACATATTTCATTCTTCTACAATATTTATGCATACAAACTGATAATTACACACAAACATATACATGACACATAAAAATACACATATATTGGCTTCAGAAAGTATTCACACCCTTTCGCTTTTTCAATTTTGTTATGTTAAAGCCTCATGCTACATTGGTTTGAACTCTTTTTTTTCTCTCAATAATCTACACTCAGTACTTTATAATAGCAAGTGAAAACAGAATTTTAGACAATTTAGAAAATTTATTTCAAAGAAAAAAAAAACTGGAATATCACATTTACATAAGTATTAAAACCTTTTGCAACAACATTTGAAATTTAGCTTAGGTGCCTCCCTTTCTCTTGTTCGCTGCTGAGATGTTTCTGCATCCTTGGGACTACTTGTGGTAAAATAAATTGATAGACATAATTTGGAAAGGCACAAACCTCTCTATTGAAGGCTTCATTGCTGACAACTCATATCAGAGCAAAAAGAAAACCATGAGGTCAAAGTACCTGTTTGCATAGCTCAGAGATCAGGGGAAGGCTACAAAAAATTCTACTGCACTGAAAGTTCACAAGAGCACAATGGCCTCCATAATTCTCAAATGGAAGAAGTTTGGCACAACTAGGACTCTTCCAGGAGATAGTTGCCCAGACAAACTGAGCAATTGTTTTGTTTTTATCCAAGATCCCAATGTTTACTCTGATTGAGCTCCAGAGATTCTGTATGGAAATTGGATTAAGTTCCAGAAGGACAACCATAACTGCAGCCCTCCACCAAGTGCTAGACATAAGGCTCTCCTCGGTGCTTGGAGTATGCAAAAAATTCCTGAGGGACACTGATCTCAGACTGTGAGGAACAAGATTATCTGGTTTGATGAAACCATGATTGAGCCGTTTGGCCTAAATTCCAAAGTTATGTCAGGAAGAAACCAGGCACTGCTCATTACCTGCCCAATACCATCCCAACAGTAAAACACAAAGATATTCTCCATCAAAACCTGTTCCACGGTGACCTGGAACTCAGGTTGAGCTGAAGGTTTAGGAACCACTCAGTGAATATTTTACAGTGGCCCAACCTGAGCCTTGACGTGAACCCTATTAAACATCTCTGGATAGACCTGAAAATGGCAGTCCACCCAAAAACACTTGAGGCTATAATTGCTGCCAAAGGTGCTTCAACTAAGTACTAAGTAAAGGGTCTGAATACTTACGTAAATGTGATATTTAAGTTTTTTCCTTGTATTAAATGTACTAAAAGAATAAAATAACTTAAAAGATTGTAGCATCAGGCTGTGACGTAACAAAATGTAAAAAAAGGGGGTCTACTATATATGCCTGCAACTTTCATACAATTACAATCAACTTCAGTTACAGTATACGTACTGTCCAGACAAAACTCCAATATACTGACATTTCTGGAGGATCTATACATTGAGGTAACTTCTATGAATCCACATTTTTTGTCTCTTTGACAGTAACTCCCCATTGTCCATGGCAAAGCAAGCGCAGAGGCTTTTCAACTTTACTGATGCGTAAACAAAGCAGTATGCAATTGCACTTAGAACAGCATCAGTGATGCAGCCCTCCTCAAGCAGCATGTGAGCAAGTCCTCCAGAGAAACCTAGTAGCAATTGGTCCTACTCAGGTAGATAATGTTTTGTACTTTTTTACATTTAAAAGCTGCCTCAGTTTTAAAGAAACTCAAGAACATACTCCAGAATTTATATCCACATAGGCAACTAAGATACCTGATAACTTTGAACTATATGATCACCTTTTTCATCCCCTTTTGGTCACCTTTTTCTTCCAATTTTCGCCACCTTTTTTTTTAAGAAAAATGGGCTTCTTTGCTAAAGCGATCTACCAACACCCAGATTACTGAAAACCCTGCGATCCCTGATGAAGTCCATGGATTTGTGGGTCAATGGAGCCTCAGAAACAGGCAAGGGAAGCAGAGTGCAAAGTGAAGAGTGAACTTGGCTTTTAGGTAATCTGAAAGTTAAACCTAGTGAAGAACAGGGCTCAATGGGCTTGGCGGGAGGTAAGACATTTGACCCTTTCGATATACTCTAGGTTCCTGTGGTCTGTATAAACCATCACGGGATGGTCTCCCCCTTCCGACCAATGTCTCCACTCTACAAAGGCCCATTTTACCCCCATAAGTTCTCTATTGCCCACATCGTAATTAAGTTCCACTGCAGAGAACTTCTGTGAGGAAAAGGCACAGGGGTGCAATCTATCTGGTTCCCCATTATTTGTGCATAACAGAAAGCCCTCTTCAGCGTTTCGAAGGCTTTTCAGGCCTCCGGAAGGCCACCTTGAGGAATCCACCCCCTTCTTGGTAAGGTTCGTCATAGGGTGGACAATGGAGGAGAAGTTCCGGTTGAACTTCCTATAAAAATTTACGAAGCCCAGAAAGCGCTGAAGACCCTTGAGGTCAGTGGGTTGCGGCCACTCCAGCACTGCTGAGACCTTGGTTGGATCCATAGCCAACCCATGATCCGACAAAATATAACCCAAAGAAGCAACAGGTAATGGCATTGGGGGTTCAACTGGCCCTACAGAACTGGATAAGTTCGGCCCAGGATCTTGCTCTGAGAGCAGCCCCGTAATTCCCCTGCCATTTCCAGGAGGCCCCTGCGAACCTTAGTGGCATGGCTGGTGGGAGCTTCTAATGCAAGCTCTTGTACTTCACACATCTGCAGGGACGCTGGGGATGCCGTTTGACCGAACAGTAGATCGGCTGGAACGGATCGCTCTGCAAGAGCGGGGAGACGCACTGCTAGCAGAGCAGCGGCAGCCTCGGCCACACTGCCTGCTGCGGCGGCCTCCCCTACACTGCCCATGATCCCTGGAGTCGCCAAGGACGACGCTGGATCGCTGGCTGGGAAAATACCTCACAGTATCTATCCAGATCTTTCAGAGTTTTTGTCATCAAAGAGAAATCTTGCCCAAAATAGAAGACGTTTAAAACAATTTTTTTAACCAGCACAGGCTCATTTACTAATACAATGCCAGACACAAGCCCCTTACTAATTACCAGATTTTTGAAGATGTTTTGCAATTATTTTGAATACAGAACTGAAATATAATTAGGTTTTTCTCTCCTGTGTCTTCTTTAAATTCTTTTGCTTCACATGACCAAATTGACAGAAGCACAGTGCACGAATATCCACAAATTATAAGATGTAGAATCACTCACATATTAAACATTTTACATTAGGTTACAGTAAAACTAAAACAAAAAAAAAAAAACCTGCGCCATGTACCAATCTGCTTTTTTTTACAGGAGGCCACCATCTTTCTTTTCAGCCATCTTGACTGGATGACACTCCTGCGTGGGAATTCATTTATCCCCAGCACACACAACGGACGTCTGGATTCACCTTTAATGGCAGAAACCTGGAGTGATCAGGCAGGTAGGACACAATATTGCAGAAAGGACATCGCCTGCCCCTTTCTGCAATAATGGCCAGAACAATCATGGAAACCTAAAAGTAGAACTTTAGCACCTATCTGTACCTGCTCATTGTAGATCTTCATCACACTGCCACCCCATAAAAACTCTTCCATCAGTTCCAAACATGTGCAATAGAATTCCCATTCATTTTTATGGCTCAGCAAATCTTTTCAAACCTTCACTTTGGGTTAAAGATATCAATTTACTTAAAACCTTGACCAAATTACTTTCACAAATGACTCGAGGCAACTACAAGTTACAAGATATAAGTGAAAAGGTCAGGAAAACTGAGACCCATCCTACCGGCAAATACGTAAAACAATAGCTCATAGCAGAGATAACACTAAACTATTCCCTACTTTGAGGCTCACATAGTTGTATAGTTCCCTCTCCTGCATTAAAATTGCCTACTTTATTTTACTGCACAGAATCATCTTCTCACAATGTGCTTCTAAATCTACTGCAAGTCACAGCCCAAACAATTTCCTGGCTAATAGACTTACTAGTACCACCTAGCCCTTTCTCCCTAGCTAAAAGCTCCATGGCCTGAGCCACATGTGGGCATTACTGTAGCTTTATGCTTCGTAAAGCTAGGTAAAACACCCTGCCAATCCCTCTAATCAGCCATGATCTGCCTGCATTAAAGATACTTAGTAATAGTGTCACTAAATCTAAAATTAGGTATGTATTGAAAAGTTTTTTTTTTTTTGTTTCTTTTTTTAATAACTGTATTCCCATGTGAAAGGAGTCAGGTGAAAAGGAGAAAAAAAATATTAAATATTAGCTTTTTATTAATATAGTTTATATTCATCTTTAAAACAAACTAATGCAGCCACCACATCCAAACTAGCTGCAAAATATAATTCATTATATAACATATTGCCAAAATAGGATTAGGTAGTAGTTAGGATTAGGTAGCCAGCAAATGATACTAAATTGGTGTTTCCTATAGTGAATACTTTATGTTCTTTTATGATTTACAACCAATGTATAACAAATTCATATTTGTTAAATTGTGCTGCTGTCAAGTCTTAACTTTTAAATTGATTCAGTGTTCTATGAGAGACCTGTGTACTGACCCAGTCCTTCTTTTTACAACTGTTAATTTACATGAATCACATTTATTTAAAGATTTTTGTTCTTGGTTTAAACACCACAGTCATCTTCATGCATAGGCAGATTAAGTCTCTAATCAAAACATCCCCAGTAATCATTAGGCATGACATTAAACAGTGTAAGGCTAATTACACTCCCCTGAAGAATTTCTTTGTGAACATATTGTAAAAGACTGTTGAGGAATCTTGCCCAAAATAGAAGACGTTTAAACCAATTTTATCAACCAGCACAAGCTCATTTACTAATACAATGGCAGACACAATCTCCTCCTAATTAACAGAACCTTGGAAGCCTGCATACTATGGGTTCTTTTTGAGTCATAAGAGACCAGACCAGGTTGCTCACCTTGTATATTGCAATAAGTTTGAATACAGAATTGAAATAAGATTAGGTTCTTCTCTGCTGTGTCTTCTTTATTAACTTTTACTTCACGTGACCAAATTGACAGAAGCACATTACTATTATGAGTATATACAAATTTCAAGATGTAGAATCACTCACATGTTACTTATTTGCCACTAATTTGAATTAGAACTAAACCTAAAAATAAAAAAAATCCAAACAGGCAAACTCTATTGACACTCGATAGATTCAAGCTTATTTTACACAAGCAGTGTACAGCATGCATTTATTTTTCATAAGTCAAAATGACTTACGTCACCTAGCAAGGTTGAAAATATAAAAAAAAAAATGAAAAACACTTTACTCCAGAAATTTACCTCCACTTTGCTGTTTAAGCCTATTTTCAACCCAAACATTTTTAGTTTTAAAAATCTTAGGAAAAGTAGATTTTCTGTCCATGATTTTAGGATATTTTAGGAGATATCAGATCCATTTCTGTTCCTCTGACAGGAAAACAAACAAATGTGAGTAACAATCTTCACTAAAACAGAAAGACATAAATAATAATTACCTGTAAAAATTTGTAACCCATAATAATGTTACTGAAAAAGGGGTTTAGTTGCAGACTTAGATTTTGTGTTTATCATAAAGATTTACTATCACTTCCTGTTCATACATCATGCATAAAAATGGAAAATGTGTTACTTACCTTAATTTTCACTTCCTGATAACTCCATGTCAGCATACGATGGGTTAATCCCCTTCCACTCCCACTCTCGGGACCTAAATAGATAAACTGAAGGCAGTCCATTACACCTATTCTTCCGTAACTAGCCCTTAAAAATAGTAGAGGGTATCTAGAGCTTATCAGTAAAGGAAAGTTAGGGTGTTCCTGACCGGTCCACATCAGCATACGATGAGAAATAACTAGCACACTGAGGGAAGTAGGTAAAAAATACTTAAGGCTAACAAGGCAATCACTTTTTACGAAAACGGACAGCAGTTAAGGCTTCCAGTTCAATTTTAATGTGTGAGCAGCAAACTAGTTTGCCACCTTGTCCAATGGCACTTCAATAGCTGCTGCGCAGCTTTGAATTACCTGTGACCCCTAAAAGGATTTCTAACCCCTTGCCCGACTATCTATGCAGATGGTTTGGAAAATACAATGGTTCAAATCCTAGTTCTTGTAATGTTTCAGTGGGGCCGCCCTCTTATATTCATAATTAGAAAGCAAAGATAACAAAAGACTGTTTGAATTGATAATTCAACAAAAAATAAAAACACATTTGTCACAACTCAAAGTACAAACACTGTATAATCATTTAGGGAGTTCTTTCCATTCACAAGCATGTGTTAGCAGACAAATTAGCTAGACATAGTATACTCAAAATCGTATATATAAAATTGCAATCGCAATATAAAGATGTCTAATGCATTTTCCTTGGAATATCCTGAATCCAGCACAAGCCTTGCAAACTTCTGTTGCACTTATATACCAGGAACATCCTGTAAGCATATAGTAAGTGAACAAACTATTTATCATTTAATATATATACCGTATTTTTCGGACCATAAGACGCACTTTTTTTCCCCCTAAAGTGGGGGGGAAATCAGGGTGCGTCTTATGGTCCGAATGCATATTTTTTTACTTACCTGTATCCCCGCCGGTCCCCGCAGCCAGTGTCCTCCTCTGTGTTCCTGTGTCCCAGCGTGCGGCACTTGTGCCCGCCCACGAAGGCGGCGCCGATTGGTTTGATGAATGCCGATCGGCGCCGCCTTCATGGGCGGGCACAAGTGCCTCACGCTGGATCTCAGGGAAACACAGAGGAGGAACACAGACAGAGGCAGATAGCAGCCAATGTCTGTGTTCCTCCTCTGTGTTCCCCTGTGTTCCAGCGTGCGGCACTTGTGCCCGCCCACGAAGGCGGCGCCGATTGATTTGATGAATGCCGATCGGCGCCGCCTTCATGGGCGGGCACAAGTGCCCCACGCTGGATCTCAGGGAAACACAGAGGAGGAACACAGACAGAGGCAGATAGCAGCCAATGTCTGTGTTCCTCCTCTGTGTTCCCCTGTGTTCCAGCGTGCGGCACTTGTGCCCGCCCAGGAAGGCCGCGCCGATTGATTTGATGAATGCCGATCGGCGCCGCCTTCATGGGTGGGCACAAGTGCCGCACGCTGGATCTCAGGGGAAATCAAATTAATTTTTTTTTTCTTGTTTTCCCGTGCGGAAAACCTGGTGCGTCTTATAGTCCGGAGCGTCTAATGGTCCGAAAAATACGGTATATATATATATATATATCCAATCATATTATACAAAAACAATACCAAGCAGTGTTGTTAGTAAAGAATATATATTTTATTGTTCCATTTTAAAAATTGAAATTACTATTTTTATACATTTTCAATATACCATTAAATACACACAATTTGATACATCATAACCCCACTCATAGTATTATGACATACAAAGCATAAAACAATAATCAATTTACTCACCTGACACAACATGGTTTATTACAACTTTGGAATTGTTATTTGACGGCATTATACATGTTGCTACATTGAATTCTTCATTTGGATACTGTTATTATACTTCATTGCATAGTTTTGCAGTATACTATTGTTTAAAGGCATTGTTATTTTGTCTTATTGTATAGTTTCGTATAGCGCTCTTTACACATCCCCTCAGGAACAGTACAATACAACTCTCCCCCTGAACATGATGTGGCCTAAGCAGGCATTATTACTGCTACCAGAACTATTTTACTTTGAAACAGGAGAACAATATGGGCAATAAGGAGTTTGGGAGACACAGGGTATTTCAGACAGTATGTTCACTTTAGCTACCCTCATTTATCCACTGAGAAGATAAGGATGTGTGAAAATTAGCTTCAAATGGTAGGATGGCAATGAGGTAACTCCAGACAACACTGTCTTTTTAGGGATCCTGCCTGTATTTAGTCCAAAAATGGCAAAAAAAATACAAAAACAAAAAGTCTTCCATTGCAGGGGGGGTTTCAAAAATTCAAAAGTCCATTAGTTCAAAAATATAGCCTCCTGGCTAACATATCTGTCATAACTGTCCTGGCTTGCTTTAAGCCAGGGCTTCTCTCTATACAACCCAAAACCCAGAGAGACCAGCAAACCTGGAAGGGACCTATTGTTTGAATTTGTAATAAGTTCTCACTGTGAGAGCATGCATACAACCTTAAATATGCAACCATATTATTGTACTTTTATTACATTACTAATTAATCTTTTTATCTTACTATTATCTCCTCTAACCTAGTCAAGGACTAAAATAATTTGTTCTCTAGTAGCAAACAGTTTTGACAAAAATCATTTGAGGTTTGCTGGATCACATCAGTTCACCTATATTTGGCTATCAATTATAGAACTTTTGTAAATCAGGCCGGTCGACTGGCTGAGGAAGTGGAAGGTAAATGCTTACTAGTACCACATATGTTTATGTGTTATTATAGCATTGACATTTTCTGTAGCGCTTTATAGAATACACTAATTATTCCATTAACTGTCCCTTAAAGGTGCTCACAATCTAATGTCCCAAACATAAGCTAATGTCTGTATCTGTATCACTAGGGGTAATTTTTTCTTTTAACGGGAAGCTAACTAACCTCCCAGTGTGAAGCCCAACTGGCTTCTTCAACTATATCCAATTCCTTATACCTATAAATAATGATTTGTGTATTTTCTTTCTGCATCCCCATAAATCCTCACATTTCAGAGAACCTAAGTATAGTAATCACTGATTGCTCTGAAAAAAAACGAGTGTCATATATTGATGCTAAACCCATTTGGATATCACAGCACAGATAATAATATAACATTAGGCTGCCATAGTAACACAAAAGTTAAAGTTTCCTGTGTACAAGTCTGATAGCCAAATTGATGTTACAGAACAGCTTCAATTCTTCAAGATGCTCTAATCGTAAAAAGCTTCTAGATTCTAATTCTAGGTGTCTGAAGTTGCTATGGTAACCATGAAACATGATTTGCAGTCCAAGGATACATACCTATATTTTGACCTCCTGGACATTTCATCTTGTTGAAGAAATACATTGACCTAAATTTAGATATAATACCTATGCTGAATTTCTAAAAATACATTCCATATTAAATGGTTACTAAAGGGTACTCCTTATCTGTAGGCCATTCATATGTGGATGTGAAAGAATAGTTATCATGATAGAAAATTACTAGGTGGATACAATTTGGCTATTGATGTCATGGAGGATAATATCCTTCCCATTTTCCACATGAACATGGATATATATTAATCTAAAGCCGCATCTGTTTCTCTGTGCACTTTTATTGATGTGCCACCATGAATGTGAGCCTGCAACATTCAACTCCTTGATTGGGTAACCCCTATTAAACAACCAAAAATAGCTTACCTTTGGCAAAACATTTTTTTAAATTCTGATGACTTTGAAAGCTCTTGCGTATCCTTAGAAGTCACCGGGGGCCAGACCTCCACGGCTCCCTCATCCTCCATCTCCAAGCTCTCCTATATGAGGATTTGGGAGGTGGACCTAGCATTATAATTGGAGATGGTGAGTGGGGAGAGATTGCCTTTCACCTATCACAAGTTTCCCTAAAAACATCTTTGATTGAGGCCAATTACAAAACTCCAATGAGATGGTATCTGGTGCTGGACAGGATCTAATGCTATATTTTCTGGTATATCACCACTTAGCTTTTTGGGATGTGGTCAAAGGGGGGCAATGAAACATGTTTGGTGGGCTTATCCAGTATCTCAGTTTTCTATTTGATATTAAATGTTGTGAGGTTTAACTTGCTTCCGGACCCAGGTACATCTTTTTTTTAGAAAAATCAAATTACCTTTGCCCAAGACCCTTAGAAGGCTAGTTAAATACTTGTGGCTGGCTGCATTGCTCTGGTTAAGGCATGGAACTCTAAGACCTTGAATTTTTGAGTTGAACTTAATTGGATTATAGCTAATGATAAAGCAGAAGGAGAAGAAGGAAGTAGACCTATGTAATTTTTTCTGTTGCAAAATTAGGCCTTGTCTATTTCTATATATTTGGGTTTTCATCACTTATTTTCCCATTCCTTTTCGAGTCCTACATTGTCTCTGAAGTCATGACCAGTCCATATGAACACCACAATAAACAAATATGTTCCTTTGACCTATAGTTTTACACTATAAATAAATGGCAGCATTCATTTCTCCAACCAACTTTCTTCATTGGTAGATTAGGCCAGTCCCCTTCATCTCATGTATTTGCATAATTTACTTTTGGACCACAGATTTTTGAGTAAAAAAAGGAAAATGCCTCCCTCTACCATCCTAAACAATTCCCATATCTTAATGGTCTAAGTGAATGATAATTAATGACAAATTGTGTGTGAGATATATGTTACAGATAACCAATTTGAAATATATCAATTAAGCAGCTTTCATTATGTGTTTCGAGTGTATGCCTTTTGTGTGCCATTTTCTGAATTTTTATTAAAGTAGAACCATTGACAAAATAAAAAAGGCATTTATTATGCTGTATCCTCTGGGATATAGTTGTATTATCTGTTTACCTCTCAGTAGATCGATCATTTTTTTAATCTCCTTGTAATAGGCAGAAGCATCTAGCATAAGTATCAGTTACTGTATTGGAGTGCAACAGAAAATAGATAACTAACCTCCTTGAAAAAATCAACCAGGTACAATGCCATTTAACAATAAACGCAAATTAATTTTTCTTCTAGTTCATTTTGTATAATAGTATTACTTTTCCCCCTTGTGAAGTAAGATTGTAAAGCTAGAGCTAAGCACTGATCATGCTGATTTGCTATAAATGGAGCAGACATAGAAGCAAACTTTCTGATTTATAAAGAGTTATTGTTGTAGAACATTTTTTATTCACAGTGCCCTTTACTGCTTGTTAGGGATTTGCCGATATTTTAAAGCTGAACTACGGGTAAACAGCTTAGCACACAAATCAGAGGGACTGGTGGGAACATGTCCTAATTTAAAAAAAAAATGTAGTTATCCCTTAAATCAAAGTATGATCATTAAACCACTTTTAAACCCTCTGCCAAAGTTGTTTCCAAGCTAAATGGAAAGTCACCAAATATATTATTTGGTGCAGGGATTTTTAAGGTACATAAAGGTTTTAAAAACAGCATTTTCCCATTTAAACCTGATCTTTAAGCGCTCACTACTTCCCCTCCCTTCCCCTTTTATTGTCTCTTTTTGGTATTACCCCTTACCTGTTACATTTTCTTTTATGGTGACAAATCTCTGTTTTTCCGATCATAATAACCTGGCAGTCTGTATATGGTACCCATGATGGCCAACACTATTACTATTCTACTACTACTATACTATTTTGTTAATTTTCTTACCAGTTCCCTTTTTTTTCTTGAAGTTCTTTTTTTAAAATGAATAAAAAATTAGAAATTGTAAAACAGCATTTTATTTATTTATTTATTTTTTTTAAATATGGTTAAAAAGCACTTTTTAAGCCACCTGCTTAAGTATCAGGTACATTGCAAAGCCACAAAACATAATATAGAGACTTTAATTTCTAGGAACTTTCTCACATAGAACACATTGTGGGATTACTTCTTAGTTTCTTTTTACAAAAGCCAAGAGAAATAAAATCTTTAGTTGTATTTTTTTTATGAGTAGATATTTCCAACTGGGAGCACATCTTTTTACTTCATGACCTTGCCTGGGTTGTCTGTCAAGGAGTTTAGGTTCCTATACATGTCTGTGATGTCCCATCCCACACATGACCATGACCCAATATATTTTCTAATTCCCTTATTTAGGAAACATTGTGTTAGATAATAAATGTTTGTAAAGCACCATTATCTTGCAAAGTACAGAGTACATGATAGTCTGTCTTTTCCATAGTTAAACAAATGTAACAAATCAGGACACTGCCTAAAGCTGCGTACACACTTGCAATTTTTGTCGTTGGAAAGGATCTTTCACGATCCTTTCCAACGACAAGGGAGTGCATGATGCATGAACGGTGCTGTACATACAGCACCGTTCATGCTCTATGGAGAGGGGAGGGGGAGAGCGACGGAGCGGCACCCTGCTGCGCGCTCTCCCCTTCCCTTTCATTAGGATCGGCTGTCGTCCATCGTCCGTGGATCCGGCAGGTCGGTCGTCCGGACGATGGACGACACCGACTGTACACACGCCAGATTTTCGCCCGATTGGCCGATGCCGATTATCGGGCGATAAAAATCTGACGTGTGTACGTAGCTTTACAGAACATACAGCAATTGCAAGAAACAATAGGAAGGGATCTTTGCCCTAGTTTATATTCTAAATGGGAGAAAGCATGTTGCATAAAAGGGATCCACACAAACATAAGAAAAATGTTAGAAATATTTCAGGCAATGTTTCAAATACATAAGAAATACAGGCAAATAAATAAGCAGCATTAAAGTAAAGTGTCTTATTTTGAAAAAGAACAATGTATAATATGTCAGAACATACTGACAACTTACTGAAATAGGTAAAAAAACAACAAACAAAACACACACAAACAAATCAATAAGAAGAATAAGAAAGCATAAGATGTGCATTATAGATAAAAACAATTGATCTTAAAAACACTGTAGGCGCATTAAAAAAAAATTGCTGCTTAAAATACATTAAGATGTGCAGTGCTTATCCAAAACCATGCATGAAAAGTTTCTGAAGTTAGAATCACATTTAAAATCTAGTTGGGTTTGGAATTATTCCTGGCATTTAACATGTCAGCTGGCTTTGATGGGCCAATAAAGGGGCTTTGGGATAAGCCAGCCTATTATTATTATTATTATTATTATTATTATTA
>NC_092858.1:51360307-51368024 GCF_032062135.1 Pyxicephalus adspersus | reverse complement strand
AAGTGGAACAATAACTGTGTAGGGATTTGAAGGCAAAGCACAGGAGCTTAAATTTGATTCTAAGGTGAAAAGGAAGCCAATGGAGAGAACTACAAAGAGATGTAGCGGAGGAGGAGCGGAGGGATGAATATAGATATAGATGAATGGGTTCCCAACAGCTGTATTGACAATGTGTTATAGCTTTATTAGTGAAATAATAGGGACTGCTGCTGATAAAAAAGAAACAGATAGACAGGGATAGATTAGTGTAGTTCTTTTAGGTACTGGCAAGTCTATCAAAACTTAGCTCCAGCCTTTATTTATTTTCTGTTTTTTACCTTTCCTATCCTGTGCTGAGAGTGATTAGTATGATCTTCTGGAATATTGTGACCTCAATACTACAAGCATTGGAAAAATGATAGGGATGAGGTGTGGGAAAATGCTGCTGAATTCTTGCGCCTGTTTGCAGTAAACCTGTACAACAGTGATAAAAGCCTTTATGTGCTTTTTTCACAGAACATATTGTTGATGTAACTTTAGAAGGAAAAGTGAATGGGAAAATGTAATGTACAAACTATGAATCAGTTAAGCAAGCTTGCAGAGAGAGAGAGAGAGAGAGAGAGAGAGAGAGAGAGAGAGAGAGAGTGTGTGTGTGTGTTGTGAATTCTCTCCTGACCAGGTTACTAGTAGTACAGTCTCTCCCATACAAGTTGGTGGAAGGAGGCTTCTTTAAAGAACATATGGAGTATGCTCAGCCTCATTAGAAGATGAAGATACTAAGCTACTAATATTTTTTAAAACCATAAAATAGTCTGTAACATATATACTTCTCTGAAATTTTCCCTGTATAGCTAGGTCCATGTAATGGCAAAAACCTGGAGCAGTAGTTATGGGAAGGGAAAGTACATGTTCCTATTGGGTAAACATCATGTTCAGCATATTCCTCAATATGATGTGTGTCACACTTACCTCTTCCTCGCTGCAGTGCAGGCGTCCCTCACCTGTGCATGCGGGCAGTACTCACCTCTGGTGTGCCTGCTCTCCCAAGTTTTCAAGAAATCAGGAAATAACCTCTTAATCATCCCTGGCTATTTAGCTAGCTCAAACATAGCACTAAACGTTCATGCAACATGTCTCCACTAGTGCCAAGCCTCCTAGCCCTGCTGAGCATTTTCTCTACTCCTGTTGTTTAATTCAGTGCTCTCCCTGTCCAGCTCCTGTGTTAATCCCTTATTGTCCAGTCTGGTGTTTCCCTGCCTGTTTCCTTGTGCTGTTCCAGTGTTCCTCCAGTGTGTCTGCAGTGTTCCTGTGTTTCATGTGTCACCTGTCGCTTCCTGTGTTCCCTGTGTCTGCGGTGGCCTCCTTTCCAACCGATGTCTAATTCCTGGATTTCTGGTTCTTGCTTGCTGCCTGCCTCCACCCTGATTTGTTACTGTGCATCATCCTGCCCACCCTGGTGTGACCAAAGACTGCTACCTGGGAGTAACCAATGGCAACATCCTCACCAAGACTTGGTTACTGCTTAGACTCGTCATGCAAAAGCAAATCACGAACTGGCTCTTCCCCTGTTCTAAATCTGCAATGTGACCACAGACAATGGGACCAATATTGTAACTGCACTGCACCTGGGGAAATTCCCTCACATTCCCTGCTTTGAGCACATACTGAATTTGTTGGTGAAGATACTTCTGAAACGCTATCTTTCCTTGCAGAAGGTCATAGCCTTGGCTGGCTTGTGCTCACTTCATCACATCTTACAGTGCAGATAATGCACTTGTGGCCTAATGAAAAAAGAATAGTCTCCCATTCTACAATATAATCTGTAACCCTTCCACTCTCTGGAATTCAACACTTCATATTCTGGACTGTCTGTATGAATAAAGAACGGTGGTATCATGATATCTGATGCACCACTGCATACAGAGAGCAAGCTTAGGTTTCCTTTACCCAGACCAGATATGAAGTGCATTTTCAGTGGCAGACAATAAGGGCTCGCATTGAAGGCAGAGGGAATAGATTCACAGTCTACGTTGGCAAACATGACAAGTATGCTGGTCTTGTTTTTGCAGAGATAATCATATTAATCATATCATGAGGAGGCACTCAACTCTTAGACCCTCGCTATCTCAGCAAATTTGGGGAATTTTTTATAGAAAGGGAGGAAAATCTCTGATTTTATGAAGAAACATAGTGAAGTCAACTCAGGACAGCCTTTTTCCTAAAGAGGCACACTAGTGCCTCTAATCAGCAGGCATCTCTCCATTTACTGACACAGTGGTCCCCAGCATCCTATTTCTCACCCAGCCAAACCAGATTCAGCAGCAGCACTGGCAGTCAGATTCAGAATTGTATAGCTTCTACTCTTGTTGTTGTGCTAAGTCTTGTCATTTTGTAAGATTTTTTTTTTTACATTAAACTGTCTTCAGCAATTTCAAACACTTTTTCCTTAACTAATTTTTCTTGTGATTTAATGATTGTATTTGGTAATCATTATCACCCATTTATTTGTTTATTCATGCACTAGACCATTTTTGTTTTACAAAACACTTAACTGTGTACAAATGTACCTTCGAGAGCTGAGCTGTTGGCAAGCGTGAGCACACCAAATATTGATTTCATAATTAAATTTCTTTCAATATTTACATTTCTTTCTGTTTAAGAACTTTTTTGGTTGTTTATTTATAAATAAAATTATTTGTTTAATTTTTTTTAAATATCCTTAATTTATACCATTTTTCACTAATTCCTAAAAAAAATGCACAGTATTGCATTTTTGGAATAAAACTGCACATGTTTGTACCACAATCACAAATGATTCACTTGTCACACAGCAGAAGTTGTATTACCTCCAGCCTAGACCAGGGGTCTGCAACCTGCGGCTCCGGAGCGCATGCGGCTCTTCAGCCTCCTTGTTGTGGCTCCCTTCGGCTGCCGTGGGGAGATCTCTGATGGGGGATCCCCTTCCTCCCAAGACACTGCGGAGGAGGGGGATTCCCTATCCTGTGTTCTAATGAAAAAAATCTACCAGTGAAAATTAAAAAAATATTAAAACTTTTAAAAGTTTATAAACTGTGTTATGTTTTGCGGCTCCAGACTATTTTTCTTTAGTGGAAGAGAAGGCAAAATGGCTCTTTTGATAGTAAAGGTTGCTGACCCCTGGCCTAGACCAAAGCCAATGAGTGCTAAAGCTTACAAGTGGCCAGGCCATGGTTTAACCTTGTTCCAGTAATGGAAATTTCATGACATTACATTTTCTTACCCCAGCTGCTGGACCCTTCAGGGCATAAATACATGTGATGTGCCACCATTCAAGGCAAAGAATGTGTGATGTGCCACTGAAACTAAGCCTGATAAAGTAAAACTAAAACTAACACCTGTCATGTAACACTCTCTTCTTATTATAATCATATCAGTTTTTGGAATCCCTAACTGAAAAAGGCCAGCAGAGAAAAATGTAAATTTGTTCCAGGACTATTAGAAGTTATTCTAATTTCATCAAACATCCTTATTCTGTTGGACTTACAACTAAGTGAATTGCTTATTCATATATTTTTTACCGTCAATTAAATCGCATTAATTCTTTGGAAGTTCAAATATATACAGGAGTGGAGCAATTATCTTAAGAAAATACTAATTATTCAGTTTAAAAAGGGTCTTTGTCAGCTAAAAAGCTATAACATATCATGTACCTGTATAAAGCACCTTTACAAAGACCAATATTTAAAAGGTAACTTCACTGTAACATGTGTAACTTTAAAAATGGCTTTATTACATACTTTGGGTAATTTGAGATGGGCACTCTTTGAGAGTTGGACAGCTGCAGTTTCACCAATGTGAAGCAGTTTTTAACTGTTACAAAGCCCTGGTTGTCACTGAAACAAATTGGAGCAGTTGAGATCCCCTTTTTTGTACAGGTGTTGTGAAATGGTCTGAGGATAGTGTGCTACTAGAACCTATAGAACCTCTATAGACCGCCAACATGTTTAGCAAATGCCTGTCAAACATACTATGGGACGCTTCCGGAAGACAAATGGTTTAAAGTATAAACCCAGGAGCAGATAAATGCCCATCTGAACTCAGCCTTACGGTGTAAGCTTGCTTGTTTATGTCATTAACTGATGTAACAGTTTTATATATCTTTTGCTTTACAATGGTATAATGATGACGGTTGTTATAATTGGTTGGTATAGTTGGTATAATTTTTTGCGGATGATAATGTGGAAGAGTAGAATAACCGTGGGCATCTGCAATAGAATGTGGTGAACTGAACTGTAGAATCTGTAATTTGAAGTGTGATGGGAAGTTAATTTTTTCACTTTTGTTTTGTTATTGTTAAGCACTGTGTTAGATATTTCTTACTTCCACATGCTGTTTTATTAACTTTTTTTCTGATGGGGTGCAAAAATTAGAAGGCATATTGTTTTGTGATGATGCTTTGGTGAGTTGACATTGCCTGTGAAGCTTGTTGAGTACATGATATACTCCTCAGTTCTCCACTTGGTGCATCCTGTTGCATATTAAACAGTCTGGACCGCTGCAATCTGTATGTTAAA
This sequence comes from Pyxicephalus adspersus, assembly GCF_032062135.1. Lineage (NCBI taxonomy): Eukaryota > Metazoa > Chordata > Amphibia > Anura > Pyxicephalidae > Pyxicephalus > Pyxicephalus adspersus. Next base: position 51,363,492 of record NC_092858.1, on the reverse strand, counting down.
GGAAGAATTAGTTTTCTTCTTTACCTTACCTAAATAAGTACTTACTACAACATAAAATTATTCAATGGGTTAAAAATACTGTTAATGCACTATTAGTTAAAAGACAACACATCACTGTGTCTGTGTGTTCATTGTTAAAATGCACAGTGTGGTGCAAAGAACCCTGGGTAGATAACAAACTACCTAAGATTGCATTTGTATAGCCTCAGTCACAGTTAGGTCTGAGGTTTGTCAATACTCTATTAATGTCCTCTCAGTATGTCGAGACAAAATATGTTTACCCTGTATAAGTAAACATTTATTATGTGAATTATTTTTCATACTTTTGAGCATAATATTGTCCAATCTGAAAGCATGGAAGTGTTGTAATGCCAGGATAAGCATTCAGTTAATTTCAAAATTTATGAGAACCTAGAGAGGAACACATTTTCTTTGGCACAGAACCATGTTGTGTCTACACAAGTTTTGTCAGCCAGGAATAGAATACTAAATATTAGACAAATACACTCATTTAAGTAATGCATCATAAGAAACACCATGACAATACTCAGCAGGATAGAGAATGGATTTTTTTCTGGATTAGTACGAAAAAGCATACTGCTGCTTTTTTACCATGTTAGTGCACAAACTCCTAGGGCCAGATTCAATATTTTCTGATGAGAGTGATTGAAGAAAACTGCCGTTCCCATCAATGCCAGTTTTCACAGCTGGATCAGCTGCTTCAGACAATATCAGGTCTTTTCCTCTGGTTCATTACGGCAGTCTACTAACACACAGACTAGCTTATCTCCAACCTCTTCACAGCCTCCCTTCTTCACAAAAATATACAGGGGAGATACTCTTATCAAAAAGTAATAAAGCTTATAATACTGGCAGAAACAGTAAAAACTAAGCTTTTGCTAGGGAAAATTGAAAAAGAATTAAGTACAAAAGTGATAATTCCTGTAACTGGAAAAAGTAATCTTAGATCATTAAATATTGGCCTTGCTAAACACCCAAATAGTATAAACTAAATAAACTTTTGTTCAAAAATAAAGCACCATTTACCAACCGTTATTTGGTTGTTTACCCGTCATCTGACTATGGGAAGGGAAAGAATGTCCTAACTCAGTGAAATATTAAGTTGGAAAACTTGAAAGCTGTTGTAACTGATTGTCATGAAACATAGTTCTCAGAGTATCAACTGTGGCCAGATTAAAACATGCCTGCTTTACTGGTATTCTAACAGATTCATAACAGGTTTAACCTCTTACAGTCCCCTAAACAGAACCAACTGCTAAAATATTACAGTATATTTTCCAATATAACAGATTCTGGACAGCATGATCAAGAGACATGGACAGTCTATTTTTGCCAATCTGACAAAATTGAATAGGATCTTGTTGATTCTCCACTAGATTGGGTTACGTGTACCTGTTACTTTTGCAAAAAGTCTCTATCTAATGGAATACCAGTTTTATATATCAAGATACAAAAACAAAAACAATCTTTTAAGGCTATTCAGTAACAGAAATTGCCCTTCAAGCTGCTTCTGCAACACAACAAGGAACTCTGTAAAAATGCAGGGGTAGCAGCTAAGGTCAGCAAACTGCAGAACATTCGGGTACTAGGGCTAGTAGAAGATGTCATACAGGACAGTCATCAGGGGCAGAATTAGAAGGAGATGTCACAAGGAGCAGATCAGGAGCCGGCCTTGCAAGAGATGTGACACATAGGTACGCTCAAAGGGATGACTAGTAAGAGGTGTGACACAGAAAGTGGTTAGAGGCAAGGCTAGTAGGAGATGTTACACAAGGAAATGTTCAGAGCTGGGGATAGTAAGCAATGTCACACAGAGCAGTCAGAGCTAGGGTTAGTACGTACACTCACACAGAGAAGCGTTCAGAGGAAGAAAATCTCATAGAAAATGTGACACACTGGAGATGTTAGAGCCAGGATTCATAGAAGATGTCACAAAGAAGGGCGGCCAGAGCCTGGGTTAGTAGGAGATGTCATACAAAAAAAATGGTCAGAGGCAGGGCTAGTAAATGTTGCAAAGAGCTGCATCTGTTTATCTGTGCAGCCTGAGATGTACTGAACCCCTGAACATACTCTGAGGCTGTGAACAGCTGAAGAAGCGTTTAGGAGCAGATTAGTCCCTGGCTTAATCCTGTACTGCCATTGGCTTCTGGGAATTTACAGCCTCTCTGCTTCCATTCACCAGTGCCTGTTGTAGTGTTAAACTGGGCAGACCTGCTGCTGGTGTGCAGATTTGTAAGATTTACTGTTGCTAACCTTGCCTGTTTCTGACCATGTGAATGTATGCTGGCTGGGCTGACCTTTTGCCTGCTTCCTGTTTTTTCCCTTGATTCCTTAGTCTGGTAGACTGATTACCTGTGTATGAACTGGCTCTGTATTCTGGACTTGTGTCTGCTGGAATCTTGGTACTGTATTATCTGTGGGCTCCTAGTCCTATGTCAGTCCTTCCTCAGAGGTCAGAGGTAGGGCTAGTAGGAGATGTCACACATATGAGCAATCAGAGTCAGGATTAGGAAGCACAGAAAGGCACACAGATCTAAAAAAAAAATAATCAATATTCTTTTTTTTTATAAGCAACCAACAAAGCATACATTTACAGAGAGCATACATATACATTGTGCAGAAAACCAGTGTGAAGAACAATGCAAAACAACTTAAAATGCACATGTCCGAAAAGATACGTAAATACAGACTTCAAAAACAATAAGCTACAGGTCCTTCACAGATCATATATTACTAAACTCTCCCGAACAGATACCATCCGGCCAAATGCCGTGTACAGAATGTAGGTTTCGTCCGTTCCCGTTTTTCAAACAAAACAGTCTAGAACAAAAGATAGAGTGGGGGGAGAGAAGAAACAAAGAGAATGAAGGGGAGGGGGTGTGGCAGGCGCAGCACTATGAGGTGCCTTGTGCGCTGTGGCATTAGAAGAATTATTATCTCTGTCTCTCTTTACTCTGATCAGACTGTCTTTACTACATAATTCCTCTAATACCGTTCCATAAAAGTAGTAGGTTTAAAGAGCACACCAAATACTTTAGATAACTTCTTTAATAACTTCAAACTTTCTTCATATAACACTGCTGATTCTGCAGCAGAAGGTCTATGTACAAACATATGTTGAATGAGATCACAAAAAATGGTTGAAGTTGGTTAGTTTGTTTGCT
>NC_092858.1:51352803-51359252 GCF_032062135.1 Pyxicephalus adspersus | reverse complement strand
GGCAGGAGTTAGAGTGGCCCAATTATCCTTATTGATTCACAGCGTTGAGCGAAATAGCTATCTATAAGCATCAAAGCATTTGAAGTCCTCCCAGTAAAACCAAGTGCGCACCGGACCGTGTGACGGCTGATGCCCTGAGTCCATCAATTCCTTCATGTATTGGATGTCACTCACTCTGACAAAAGATTTTTTGAGAGTGGGTGGGACCACGCTCCTCCATAGTGGTGGGATACATGCCTTTGCCGCATTTAATAAATGCTTTTTTTAAATGTTTTTGAGCAATCTCCTCGACACCTTCCCAAAAGGATGTAATCAATATTCTAACTCATAGCCACTCAAGTGATTTGCTATTTTTGTCCCTATTAGAAAGGTATTTATTGACTTCCTACAAAAACTTGTTTTGGTGAACTTTAAGGACCATTCCCTGAATCCAAAATGAATGCAACCTCGCAAGATTTGCCCATTGCTACACAAACAAAGCATAACCATAATGCTATAGAGGTACATAATGCCGGTACAGATAGGAATATGAATGAAAATAGTGAAGTTTACATTTGAATTAAGTGAGTTAAGTAAAATAGAAGAGCTCTTGATGTCACAGCTCGCAGAAAGTTACAATGTAGAGACAGGTACGTTTATATTTGCTTTAAGCATAAAACATTAGACATTCAAACAGCTACATTTTACTTGTGTATTTTAGGTATAAATGCTACCATATAAGTGTCTAGGATGGAAGTCAAAACTGAAAACAAAGTTCCGACGACAACCTTTTGTATTTTTCAGTGACTAACCAGGAAATACATTAGTTCTATTGTACTTTTTGCAGAGCAGAGGAGGAAATGCTTGACAGTTATCATCAAACCATGGATAAAATATCACATGGAAAAGGAAAAACAGTAGACCAGATAAGTGTTGAAAAAAATATATAAGTAAGACAATACACATATGGTTTGGGTATAAATATTCAATTATAGATTGTTGGACTATTGCCATGCAACAGAAACTGAACTGGCAGGGATATATTTTTTTTCTGTTTTAAATTTCCAAAACAGTATTTTGTATTTTAAAGTGTCAGAGGATGTTCATGTATTACAGTGAATATTTCCTTAATTGACTGAATACAATGGGACTATGTTGAGTATAAAAATCTGTTCATTAGCATGGATTATTTTTGCACATAAAAAATTTGATTATTTAGGTAAACTCAGGTTGAATATATTCACAAAGCTAGGTGAACATTTTCTTTGCACAGTGAAAAAGTCACTACTTTAGTAAATCAATACTAGTGTTCCATTCATATGACCACGTTAGATATGTAACAAATTTGAGGATATTGCATGCATGGAATGTTTAGATATACAAAATGTGTTGTCAGTTCCTGTGCTGTCCTATCAGCTCCTGTACAGATTCAGTTTATGTTAGTTAAGGTTTGGTCAGGAAACCAATCAATTATGCTGAGGAAGATGGAAAAAAATACACAATCATTCTTTTAACTTCCAAAAGTCACTACATGTAAATTTATTCTGACATAATACTTGTTGTTGATATATCTAATTGCTGTAAATAAAGAAAAATAAAACTTTTTCTAGGCCTGCTATCGAATCACAGTTGTACTGGGTAGTATTACTGTATTTTTATAGTATTACTGTTTTCTATTTTAAATGCGTTTCCACCTATATCAGTAAACCTGACCATAACAGTTGCAATTTTCAGTCAGTTTCAATCACTTTTCATCCACTGGAAATCACAAATACTACTACAAACTAGAAACTATGAAATGTAGTTATAAAGCAGTGAATGTTTCATTTACCAAACGCACACTGCAGCTGAATCAATCAATATACTATGAAACAAATACATCAGTAAGTATGTTTGTAAAATTCCCCTTTCATTGCTTTATAAATAAACCCCAAAGCAATATACCACAATTTGGATCAAATACCAGTTTTTGATACACGGTACAGCTGAAACTGAGTAATAAATGGACAGCTTTATTTTATTGACAAGCAATATAAAAACAGAAAATACTGCAGTAATAGCCTAAAAATCAATAACATTTTACAGCTGATTTTGATCAGGAGAGTTTCAATACTCTCATCTCATTGTCTAGTCAATAAACTCAATTTCAGAGGTCATAATACTAAACTGCCATAAACTCAAATGACCCTGGCAGCTCTAGGCAAGTGGTTTACCTGTACTATGCAGGAAAGACACATGCTTGCTGGTATGTTATGTTCTCTGTGACTTTGTAATTTTGGAGGCAATGTAGCTATATTTTCTGGAAAATAGATGGGCGTCTGTTCTCTGGATGTGGCATTTTATATGATTCTACTATGCAGTGATCATCTACTGAAGATAGAGACTTCAACCCAATGAACAAAAGTATATATATTTATATTTAATTAATGCCTTTGTTGCAAATTGTTCAATGTGAACTGCTGGTTTATAGCACAGAAGAGCACAATATTTCCAGAACCATTCATTACATTTTTTAACCATTCTTTATTTAGGGATTTTGAATAACATATAAAATAACAAAGTGGGTCATCATCAATATAGCAAAACACAGCTATATAGATACGGTTAAACATACTAAATCTTACATGGCAAGTGTTAAAGGCAAGATTAACATTCCTGTTTCATGGCATGCATTTAAATACAGAAAAATCTAAAACAAGTATATACTATACCTAGTCATGACTGGAGGTATCCACTATATCCTGTAGGTTTCAAGAATATTTTCCAATAAAGCTCAATTTCATTTATCTTATGGAGTCATTGAGGCACTGAGGGGAAGCAGAGCAGGGGGTTTCCATTTTAATTTTAGACAAATAAGACTATTTATAAAGCAGTTAATCTGACATTCACTGAAACTGTTCCTGGTGGAGTCTTCCAGGTCCATGTGTTTCAAAGGCAGTAATTCATTGATGTTATATAAATTAATATCATATTCACTGCTTTATAGACCCCAAAAATTCCGTAATGGCCTTTCTGAATATTTTTACCTGATGAATTCTTAAAAACTTCAGGGATCAGTAAACCCCTGCTATAATCAATATTTGGGAAAGTGCTACTTGTATTGGTTGCCAGTAGGAAGAATGTATTCCATACATTTGTGGACAGAATGCTACCTTTACAGACAAATATAATAGTTCTTAGTTTCATACAGCTGGCTCTGCCAAGGGATGCTGGTCCTAGAACGATGCAGGTACCAGGCTATTAGATAAGGTTTTCCATATTAGCGAACCTACATAGGTATTATAGTGGGTGCTGCCATGTGGTGAGGTCAGACAACACATTCGACTGAATCACAGTACAGCACCAAAAAAGAAGTATACATGCCTTACCAAGGTAACATTCTCAACCGTGTGGCATGTTATGATGGAGGCGTGTCAACCAGAAAGGCGTGTGGCAATGTCAATGAATGTGAACCTGGCCTAAGTTCTATTTAATATTGCCAGCATTTACCCATGACTGATCTGAGGCATTGAAACAAATGTAAATATATGTTTACTGCTATTCTGATTTCTAGAGTGTGTGAAAGTTATAAATGATGAGGGGATGTTGCAGTTGTTTTTACAGTCACCGCGAACTTATAGTAGGTTATATTCACTTTTTGCCACATGGTAGCTCCTCACTAAGAACAGTCTGGATAAACGTATAGCCCTAAGACTTGGAATAAATACTAATGCACTCTTTCACTAGTCCAACACATTTTTCATCTGCATGTGATTTCTTACACTGTACCAAAACTCAGCAGTGCACTGATTGCTGTTTTGGCAGCTTATGTTATAAGGAAGGAATGCGAATTCCACTCATTGCAAAGATCCTCTACACTGTTTACTTTAAACCTACACCCAAACTAGGTCATTACATCAATATGCCAAGAAAACAGAGTTTTATTCTAACAAAAATGCATTGTAGATGTTATTTGTGATAATCCCAAGCAAGGACATAACGGATGTTCAAAAAGTTTCTTTATTATTTCCATATTCAAAAGAAAAGGGTTCTGTGTGTGTTTACAGTCTGTTGCTCTTAACTCAATTATAAAGCTAACTCACTTGAAAGAACTGTGAAGATCGATCAGTGTTAGTTCTTGTCACCCGGAGTTTGACACTATATGTGTGTGTTGAAGGAGGGGAATGTCGTGCTGAGTTCTGAACTTCTGAGAACCTTATGATATGGCTAATTTAGAGGCCACATGTGGATGGTTTCCTCTGAAATACATTACCGCATCTTCCACCACCAAGTGTCGCATGATCTGACAGATCAACAGCTAAGTTGTTAGCAGATAGAAAATTTATTTAAAAGGCTACTTTTTATGTATAGGAAATTTTTAACCTTGTGTAAAAGTATGTTAAAATTTAATTTTTTTTAGTTTTCCAAGAAACAGATTTTTTTTTTCCATTTCAGATACAACATTTGAACAAAATGTGGCATTTCTTGTGTATAAGTATGATTTTAAAGGTACACCTTCAGCTAAAAAAGAAATAAATGAAATTGTCTTCTTACTATATTGATTCTAAGTTTAATTCTGGCATTTTATGCTCCGACTTGCCTGGACTAATTATAGCTTTTGTATTTATTTATTTTTTGCTGTTTGATTTACTCTTTTTTTGTTTTTTGATATACTTCTCTATCCACAATTTATAAAAATGTTTTGGCTTTTTGATACACTACAATCTAATATAATGTGGGTATGGAGCTATTTACTTTTAAGCTAAAAACGCTTCTATATTTCATGATACAAAATCTAGAGTGTCTCCTTGAATCAGTGTGAAAGCCCACTATGTCTGGCCTGGAAAGAATGTTCTTCTTTTGTAGTGCAGTTTTTCTGTGAAACTTAAACAAATACAGAAGTGAACGCAACAAATTTTGGGACCACTAGTTTTTACAGATACCCTAACTTGAGGTTTACACCATAGCTGGTAGAAATCTGAGTTCAGAAGTCATTTGTGTCCAACTGGATATATATAGTGAGAGAGGGAGAGAGAGGTGTCAACTTTGGTAACTCCTGCATCGTGTACCTCAACCGGAACATTCACAATAAATGAAATATGGGTTAACCAGGTCACCACTGTATATTATAGTGTGTGGATGTTAGCAGGAAGAACCAAGAAGACCACTGTGATCACTGTGTTTTTGCAGCAATTCAGTAAACACAGAGGGACTCCCAGTACTGATTGATTTCTGATTTCAGTGATTCAGTTTCTGGCATTTTTTTTGCATTTTTGATCACCATGCGCCCACCATAGATGATCCCAGCCCTGTTGTTAAAAACACTGATGTCCTTTTCAAAAATGTGCACCCACTCATTCACAGTAATACACACACCTTAGCCTGCATTGCATTTAAGCTGCCAATCATTGCTGAATGGATCACCAAGGTGTCAGTGTGTTTCCACAAACATGTACATGGTGCGTCATTTGTACATCACAGTCAGCAAAGGCAGACCTGGAAGTTTTAGCATAGAGATCAGACCCCTTCCCAAGTAATGAAAGAGAAATACAGAGGCTGCCATTGTTGACTGAAAGCCAGTTGGTCAGGATAACAGCCACATAGCTATCATTTTTACAGAAGAGTTTAGCAATGAAGTCTATACTTTGTATATCCCTCAAACTTGTTATAATCGGACTGAAACCTGATCTTTAAGAATGTACTAGCTTACAGTACAAGCAGTTAAAAAGGAGAAAGGTGAGCGAGGGCCTGTTGTAAATGTATTTTACTGTTTATTTGAAATGCGTTTTTAGTTTATTGTACATAGTATTGGCATAAATGCACAATGAGTCTCAGTACATGAAATTACACACCTACCCTACATCTTGTAAAAGCAGTGCACCACAGTACACAGATCATCTACAGGTGTTGTGATGTAGTGCAGCTGAGTTTTTTTTTCTTATGGTATATGTGAGGTTCATTCACAATGCATGACAATGTACATTTACAACTTGTTAAAGAGTATGGTGATAATTGTGTGTTGTAATAGGGTTTGAATGTGCTACCTCCTATATACAGATGTAAAATTAGACCAAGATAAACACTTTTTTAAAGAAAATAAACTCTATTCCTCCCCCAAATAAGTATGTTAAACATGTCATAAATATTTTATAAATGTCACCTTCTGCCCTGTCATATTGTAATAAATCACTGCAACATCTGTGAAATGTAGATTTTCATGTTCATTCCATACATAGATAAATACTACAATTTGGTATTGTCGTTTTATAACCTATTTCTATAATGCAGAACCAAAGGATTTAAATCTTTGTGCCATAATTATGAAAATATATTGGATAAATATGGATCTGACTAGGGGTCAGACCCATTATTGGTAGGCACACAATATTTTATTCCACTCACACCAACAAATTTGGCCTTTTTTGCTTGTGCTGACATCAATGGTAAGACTTATTTTATTCCCAAAGACACCAGTACTATGTAGTTTTTTT
>NC_092858.1:51351345-51352546 GCF_032062135.1 Pyxicephalus adspersus | reverse complement strand
TTCCTCTAAAACAGGGGTGTCAAACTCAAATAAACTGAGAGCCAAAATTAAAAACTTAGACAAAGTCGCGGGCCAACCTTGAAATTTAATGTAAAAATTAAGGCAATTTTTCCTTCTCATTAGATATAAACCATTTTCATATGAAAACAAAGAGGTTTTGCTTCACATACAATCTGTAACAAGCTTTTAATAGAGAAAGGGGCATAATTTTTTTTTTAATTTTATTTAAGAAAAAATCCTATGCCTCTTTCTCTATTTGTAGACTTAGAGTTAAATTTCAATGGTAACCTTTTTGCGCAGGCTAACAATAATAATAACAATATTCATCTATGGAAATCCAACTATTCAAGTCCATGCCTTGGAGAAGCAAGGAAAAGTACAGCTGAAGGGGAGTGCTGGAAATGACTGCCAATGCGGAGCTAAATCTTATGGGTGGCCCGCCGCTGAAACTTCCTCTTCATTGAAATAGCGCTGCTACTAAAACTCTGGATATATAAAACAGTCCAATGCGGCCTTATTTAGAACTATTATATTAGAATTATTTCTATAATTTTATAATATATATATACACATTTATATGAGGTCTAAACAGTAGGACATACTGAGCAGGAATGAGGCACACAGGATCATACCTCGTGCAACAAGCAAAACCCAGGCGCTACAACAAATACCTCCAATTTAAGCCAGGAAACGGTTCTATAAGTGTTTGCCAGGTCCAAAGATGGCCGCTGTTGTCTCACATGAATGCGGGGATAGTAGCTGCTCTGAGAGTGGTTGGCTGCAGTCCACAACACAGCCCGACAGCTTTCTATTGGCTAAGGCGTGGCGGGAAGATTGATCCTGGCGGTGAGTTTGAAGTATACGATGCCTGGCACTGTGTGAGCGGGCGGTGTGTTGTGCAGTGTATGAGATCGTATTCAGGCATAAGTGGATCATTGTGCCCCTCCCCGCTCACAGCGATAATCGGATTCCTTGTAATCCGCAGGTGACATCTTTATCCCGCCGCTCGTCACAATAGCTTTCCCTGGCTACTATGGACCGAGCTAAAATGAGCCGCAAACCGCGAGGAGTCCCGGCCTACCCCCCCTATCCCGAGCCGCACCCAGGAGAAGACGGGGAGAAAAAGTTCTCCAAGTTCGTAAGTATCCGGGACATGGCATGTGTTACAGTGTATGGGAACCGAATGTCTGGGGATCCTCAT
>NC_092858.1:51342463-51350534 GCF_032062135.1 Pyxicephalus adspersus | reverse complement strand
GGGTTTAGAATCATGCAAGAGGTGTGGAGGGGGCTCCATGGTGAGTAATGAATGTGGGGGTGTCACAGGTAAATGATCAGATGTGTGTAGTGTTATCAAATCATTGTGACCACTGCAGAGACATGTCAGTATTTGGTGCATTTATCCCAGAGACTGTATGGGGTATGGGGGTCACCTATGGGCATACTTACCACTAATGTGTATTTATAGCATAGCCAGCAGACTTCACCTCCAGTACAGTAACATTCCATCCCTTTGTAGTAATGGGGGCAATACTGGAATTTACACAGCGACTGGATGCTTTACTCCACAGTTACAATATTGGAAGAATTTTTAGGAATGTATAACCTGGGGAATTGAAAGGATTACCTTTATAGTAAGTTTGATAGGGTTATAAGATGAAACAAAAAGTTGTCTGTGCCCTGGTAGTAGTAGTTTTGAGTTGCTGCATGTTTTCCTTCTCACCTTGCAGCTTAGTATTCCTTTTTTTTATTATTGCGCTGCAGTCCGTTCCCGCGTCCTGGAATTCCTCTTTGTCCCGGTGCCGCCATTCTCTGTCTTTTTCTTTGATCATCTTTCTATGTCACCTGATCTCACACTGCCGATCGAGTGACGTAGCCGCTGTGAAGGGGAAAAAAAAAAGCCCATCTCACTGCGCATGCGTGAGTTCGGCATCTCTTTCCCCTTGGTGGAGAAATGCCCCTTCTGCACGTGCCCGAAATTAGGGCAAGCACAAAAGGAGCAGCCAGAGCCTCCCGGGATGCATGACGTAGGTATCCCAAGAGGGTTTGCACTCCCATTAGGTCTTGATCGTCGTGGCGGTGCTGCACCCTTTAAAAAAACAAAAGAACGTTTTACTTTATTTAGAAGGGTTGTCTACCCTTCTATGTAAAGTAAAAATATTCTATTTAGGTACGCTTTAAGGATTCCAAAGGGCCCCTCCACAACTTGCAGTGGTGGATGACCAAGGAACGCGTAGCTATAGGAAGTATTTCTAGCATGTTGCTTGCAAGACAGCTGCCTGTATTTTTTGTCCAACTGAATTGAGCTTTGTCTTTGTAAAACCTTAAAAACAGGTGTGGTGTTCCACTGATTTATATAAATACATGGCACTTCTATTCATCACTACAAACACTACGAAACAACTTTACAGATAATTATATCTATTTTTATTCTATTCAGCATAAGAAAAGAAAGCTTAAAAATGAAACCAACTTTAATGTATTGGAATATTTTGTGTTCGTTTATCACTTGTGTATGGCTATGTTTACCAGCAGAATATCAGTGAAAGGTTCGTTATGAACCTTTCAATCAGCACGGTTGGCATTTTTCTTTTCACCGTAGTAATCATTCTGTGTATGCAACCATGTTTCTATGTTGTTTTTAATAAAGAAGCTTCTTATTTCATTTATTAACTGCTGACTAAAGTTGCGTACACATTTCCAATAACTATTGTTGGAAACGATACACGAACGACCGAACATCCGAAAATTGTGTCAGTGACCAACGATGCCAACGAATGAGGATTGACGTTGGAAATGAACGACCATCACGGCGGATCTGATTGTCCGACAATCGTTCACTATTGTGTACGGTCGTTCAGTGATCGAGCATGTTTCTGCAATACACTTTACATGTCCTATAATAATGTACACACGCTGGATATGTAAATGTTAAACAATGTAGGGAGTGACATGTAAAAGAGAAAGTGTATTGCAGAAACATGTAAGATCACTGAACAACTGTACACCCGATAGATAGCGAACTATCGTCGGCCAATCAGATCCGCCGTGACGGTAGTTCATTTCCAACGGCAATCCTTGTTCGTCGGCATCGTTGGTCACCTTTTTTGTGAACGATTTTCGGCCGATCGTTCGTTTCCAACGATAATTATTGAAAGTGTGTATGCAGCTTAAGTTCCTCTTCAGAGACATTACCATGCTTTCTAAAATGTTTGCTATAGTGCCTATTAAAGTGTAAATCCTAGGGACCCTTTCCCATTTGAGTGTTCCATTATTAAACATAGTTCTATGCAAAACACATCTTGTGAATGCATGGCAGCATATGGCCATTTCTTGCACTTTGAAACATGCAGCGTGTAATAGGGTCTACTTTGTTCAGCAGCCCATTCAAATAAATGCAGAGCAATGCAATGAGCAGGACAATTTATGTTCATTTAGTAAAAACACCACATCCCTATAATGGGTTTCCCTAAAACCTATAAGCTTTTCAACCTACCATGAATATTAGCTACCCTTTTCAGCTAAAAAGTTGAGCTCTAGCCTTGTGTCACATGTTAACTAGATTCATCTCACCTGCCTGTTTACAGGACCAGTAGCTCAGACTCAAATCATTCACGCAGCTGAATGAGGTGTTTGTCTCTCCCTTCTGTTCTATATAGGCTTTCAATTAGAGAGTAGCGATAAAAAAGGTTTTTTGAACTTTTTCTGTTGAACACCCTCAATGTGTTGTGACACCAGAATAATTGGTGAATACTTTATTTATTTAGCCAATATAAATTGTATTTAAATAGTAAAGGATAAGATATTCTTTTTTAATGTTTAAAATAAACAACAAACACTTTCAATTTTGTATCATTTTGTCATTGAAGTACCAGCTTTAAATTATGTTACGAGGCATATTTATGTTTAGGTATTTTTGCCTTCGGCATCATTTCTGCACATGGTGAGCATTCATAGTCCACAGAGAAGGTTAGTAACAATTGTTGTTATTACACAGTATTTATATAGCGCCTACATATTACGCAGCACTGTACAAAGTCCAAGGTTATGTCACTAGCTGTCCCTCTAAAAGAGTCACATTACCACAGTCTAAGGCTATGTACACACGTCCAATGGTTTTCGCACGATAATCGGCTCAGGGCCAATATCGTACGAGAATGTGGCGTTTGTACAGCATCCATCGTCCGAACAACGGTCCTGGCTGGTCCGATCTTAATGAAAGTGAAGGGAGAGAGAGCACAGTGGGGTGCCGCTCCGTCGTTTTCCCCCCACCCCTCTTCATAGAGCAGAACGGTGCTGTATGTACAGCACTCGTTCATGCATCGTGCAGTCGTAAGTCATTGGAAAGGATCGTGAAAGAACCTTTCCAATGACAATTATTGCACGTGTGTATGCAGCCTAAGGACAATGGGGAGGGGGGGACCTATTAACATACCTGCATGTTTTAGGAGTGTGGGAAGAAATCCTCCAAACATACCGAGAACCTGCAAACTTTAGTGTCCTGGTCGAGATGCAAACCTGGGACCTAGCGTGGCAAAAAGACGAGTGCTAACCTCTCGGCCACCATAAATTTATTGAATGTGCCATTTCCTGGCTTTTCTGAAAACATTTGTTGCTTTTTTTATCACAGACCTGGGGCAAGCATGCAGGTAATGAAATCAGAATTTCTTCTGGAACATGCTTGGTTCTGTGACTGGAGTAGATCTTGGCATGAAAGCCAGGCATGTGGTATTTTCACAGGTCAGCAGACTGCAGCGTGTTCTGACAGATTTCACATAATACCATGACTATCCATTTAACATTGGAGTAATTGGTCGCAGAGAAGGTATTCTTTGCTGTTGCTCTCGAGTTTTGCTATATGATCAGTTTCAGTGTAAATAATATTTAGCTGATTTCCTATTTAATACAAAATCTAGGCAGATGTACCTTATGAGGGATGCAGTTAACCATTAAATATTCTTTTTGGCCTGCAGGGTCATAATATATCTTATTTTGGAGGTAAAAAATGATATGCTGTGATTGAATTATCTTTATTCATTGCTAAATAAATTGTATTTAAAATTGCTTTTTTATGTTTATTACAAATTAACACCTCTTATAACTTGTTTATGCTCATGGAATACTGCTGTGTAGCAATTGCAGCATCTCACTTAAATGTAATTATCTTTAATAAGGTTTCTTATAGCGTTTAGTAACAAATGTCTATGCAGGGCTGTGTGAAATAGATAAGCAGTGGGTAATCTACTCTTTGTTTACTTGGTCAACTTAAGCCCCTGTCTGAGAAATGCCTGATCATTTCATTGCTATGGAGCATTACTGAGGGAATTAATTTACACATACACTCCTGCTATTTCTTTTTTTTAATTTTTTATTTTTTTTAATAATGACAGGCAAAATTATACAGAAGTTTTTCAAAGAGGTATAGAGCTACAAACACTTTAGCAGTGTATTGTTCAAGTGAGCCTCAACCATAACTGGAGACCTATGTCTTTTCCTCTGTAGAGCAAAGATTATTTGTTTTAATTTGTGGCTTCAGATAAATGTGTTAGTTATGTTATTAGTTAAACCTTCTTTGTCATGCACAGTGTAAAGCTGCGTACACACTTCCAATTTTTATTTTCGTTGGTCGACGAACGATCCTGCACGATATCTGCGAACGATCGTATGGCACCGATCCTGTACCTACAGATAACGACACGATCGTTCAAAGATATTGTACACACGATAGATGCGATCGTTTGAATGATACAGGAAGTGACGTGCACCACAGGAAGTGAGCGAACGTTCGTTCACTGCGCATGCTCAGACCATGGACGATCACTGAACGACCGTACACACGATAGATGGTCAACGATCGTCGTCCGATCCGCCGGTCCAACGACTATCCTCGTTCGTCCGCGTCGTTGGTTACTTTTTTTACGAACGATTTTTGGCCAATCGGTCGTTCGTCGTTCGTTCGTTCGTCGTTCATTTCCAACGATAAAAATTGGAAGTGTGTACGCAGCTTTAGAGTTTCTTAGCACACTGTGGGAAAAGTAGGCTTGCTGACACATCTCTCACCATCCTTTCTTCTAACTATATATCTTTTGTGTTTACATGGCTTCGTCATGCTTTGTGGCATTTTGAGTTAATGTAGCCTGTTCATTTTAGGCTTGGTCTAAACGCACTGTTTCCCCAGCATTTACCTGAGTGTTTAAATGCCCATGCATTTGAGCTGGGTCTACATGAACAGTTTTAAAAACGAATATAAACGTTCCTACCAGGTTTATATGTGTTTTAAGCACTTTTACAAGCGTTTTAAGCACTCTTACAAGCGTTTTAAAGCTTTACTTTAAAACCCTAAAAAACTTTTGTAAACGCCTATGACGCATTTACCCGCAAATTGTCACAGCTCCTCTGGGGCTGCGGAGCTGTGACGTGTTCTGTATCTATAATGCATACTACAGATTCTCTAGGGCTGCGGGAGCAATCAGGGGAACGGAGCTGTCAGCATAGCAGAGCTCCGCTGACTGCTCTGCTGCCTGATTGGCTGAGGAGAGGGAAATCCTGATGATGCTTGAGCTGTCATCCGTGTTTCCTATTTTTCAGCCAATCACAGAGCACTAGAGATGAATGGGCACAAGGCTCCCAATTCAAGTCCAGTGCTGAATGGCTGAGAAACGTAAAACCTCAGCCATTCACAGAGCACTAGAGGTGAATGGAGAACCTTGTCCTTATTTAATCCCTAGTGCCTTGCGATCCCTCACTGTCAGGAGGCGTCCCAGGGCTGTGCTCATGTCATGATTGCAGCCCTGGGAATCATCCTGTCATTGGCATAACCTGTAAAAAAAAAAAAAAGTTTAGTTACACAAACACACACATTTAATAAAATATTTTAACATTAAAGCCTCGTCCAATTTTCACATATTTTTACCCTTTCAGGGAATGAGTAAGGGTTTTTATGTACCCCTGTACTCATTCCCCAGGGTGGGGTGGTGGACATCTGGGAGTCTCCTTATTAAAGGGGGCTTCCAGATTCCAAAGACTTGCTAAAAACGTTTATAAAAGCCCCCATTGTTTTCAATAGAAGCTTTCATAAAAAGCTTAAAAACGTTTGTGAAAGCCTTTATTGAGTTCAGTAGGAGCCTTTTCATGCGTTTTCCCGCGTTTACCCTGCGTTTTAATTTTTTAAACGTTACAAGCAATGTTTAAGATCACGCTCAAAAATGTGCGTGAAGGAAACGTCCTGGTGTAGATTAGCCCATTGGAATGCCTCAGGGTTAGACGCTGGGGAAACAGTCCGTGTAGACTAAGCCTTAATGGGCTAGCCTGCACCAGTAAGTTTCCTTGAATGTTTTTGAGTGTTTAAGAAACACTCTTGCTTGCTGCGTTTAAAAAAAATTAAAAACGTGCATTAAAGCTCAAAATGCCTCCATTGATTGGGGTTTTTGCGTGTTAATACATTTTTTAAAAATGTCAATAAAAGCTTCCATTGATTTCAATGGAGGCTTTTATAAGCGTTTTCACACGTTATTGGTGTTTTAACACTTTACAATAAAAACTTCCATTGAACACAATACAGGATTTTATAGGCGTTTTAGCAGGACTTTGGACCATTAAACTCTGATCGCCTTATTTACATTTACAGTTTTATGTACCCCTGTACTCATTCCTCAGTGTTTAAAACTATTAGAAACGCCTATGTAAAATCGTGGCACATAATGTCATAGGTTTTGATGTTTTCTTTTAAAAAGCAAGCTTTAAAACGCTTTAAAAAAAATGCATATAAATATGGTAGAGTTTTTATATACATTCTTTAAAACCGTCCGTGTAGCCTTAAAGGCCTCTGTGTAAAAATATTTTGCTCCTGTTGTGCTGCATTGTAGTTCAGGTACAATCCGCAAATACAATTTGCCCCTTATTATGCTGATATTGTGAACTGAACATATTTAGGAGAAGAATATAGGAAGAATAAATTTAGTTTCGTTCTTTATGGTTAGTTGATGCAGCTTGCAGTTCTTGAAACGAAAGTGAAGAGACAAGTGTTCGCCAATGAAAACACTGACATACTTTGTGTTTTTCTGTGTTATTAATATACATTAAAATGTTCCCAAAGTAAATATCCTAGGAAACACTGACAAGCCACAAATTGAATACTTGTCAGGGGGATGTAAGAGCTGAGCGATTTAATGGTTCATAAAATTTCCAGGAAATCAACGTGTGTAGCATATGACAACATCAATAAGTTACACAGCCAAATACAGCTACTTGAATAAATGGTTTATATGTCTAAGCAGGCTTCTATTCGTCTGTAGATCTGTTCTTTATTAGTATATGTCATTGTTTAGATTCATTACAATTGTAATCTTTGTCTTTTGGGGTCAAATCTATGTTCCCGATATTATCTTTAAACCGCACAATACTCATTTCTATATCCAAACAAAAAAAAAAATCCTGAAAGTCCTGAGATCATTGTGATAAAGCATGTAAGGGGGACAACTCATTGACCCCATACAGGTACTGCTTGACCCCAAAGTGTAGCTGAAGTCATTTACTTATAGAAGATTTTACATGCTGTAAAGCATATTTTTTCTTTCTGTTTTTTGGTGACATTTTCATATTTGTGTCCTTAGTTTAACAACAATTGTTGACCAAGCTCTCATTTTTTTTGAGTCATTGATGTACCAGATAATTTGTATATTGGAATATTTACCTATCTGTATTAAAGAAAATTGTTGCTGTTTTATTTATTTGTATATTTGCACTACTGATTTTAATATATTGGCTCATATATTGTTTAGACTGACCGTCTAAACAAAAAAAAAAAAAAATTCCCCTGGGTACCAACTTCTGTGTTGAATTGGGCAAGTCTGAAGCAAGTGAAAACCACATGGCATCACTACCACAATCAAACACCTTAAAAAATATAGGAGAAAAATAAAATACAATTGTATCACTTAGAGAAGGTAATTCTCTCTGGGCAATAAAAGTCTCAGCTTATTGAATGGGGCTTTGAAGCTCTGTAAACTTCAGCTATTTACTCATTTGCAAGCAAAAAATCTCACCACATTCTATAAGAAAAGGGAAAACATACCTTGTAAGGGGCTTCAGAAGGTTCCAAACATACAGATTTTTTTTTTAATATTGTGCACTCCAGAGGGTAAAACAATAAATATAAGATACTTTGCATCTTTGGATTTGACACGTACGGGTTGAATACTTAGAAGGGAAGCAGCCTTATACATTGAATACCAGTATGGAGAGATTTGCTATTTTTCCTCAAATAATAAATATAGGTTAAATAGTTGTTGCTTATGTATGTATATAATATATATATATATATATATATA
>NC_092858.1:51325296-51342288 GCF_032062135.1 Pyxicephalus adspersus | reverse complement strand
GATTTATCAATATAATTATCCAGTTATGTGTAAAGCAAACTCTTGATTATTTAATCTGCACATAAATGGATAAATAATGTAAGTTTTTACACAATTTGTGTATGGCTTTTCATGTCAGTCTTGTCGCATTTTTTTTTTTTTATTGATGTGTTTTATTGTCTGGGAAGGTTGATGGTGTTGTCTGGTCTCAAAGTATATTTTATCTTTTATTTTCGTAAAAGCATTTAAAAAAACTTTTAAAAAGGTATTTTAGTATTTTGTAACATTATGAGGAATTTATGTGGCTACCTATCAATCTACTACCTACTGACATTAGTGTGCTAACAACTGCAAAAAAAAAAAAAATCCTGACTGATTTGTACAGTTAAGTTGCACCTCTGATAAAAAATTTTGGTCTATCTAATGTTGTTTGTATAGTTAGATTAGAAAATTTCAGTTTCAACCATCCTCCTTTTTTTAAAAACTTTTTTATGGTATTCTGCCTAAATATGAACTCTGCTTCCACAATATATTTAGTAACATAGTCACAATTTTGCTTTTTCTTTTTTCTTTTTATACAGCAAATAAACAAACTCAGAAACTTGACTGATGATGTGGTAAGGTTCCATATCCATGTTTTGTTGAACTAAAATCTGCATGCTCAGAAGATTTTTGATTAACACACTGTATGTCACAATCAAATTGTAATGTGAATGGATTGTATGTCATTTGTACAATAACATATATGGTAACATAACTTGTTGTTAAGCAAGGAGATGTGATGTTTAATGTTTTTTTTGTACTTTGTGGTCTTATTTATGTACTTTAAATTCTGCTGAATTGTACAGCTAAGATTGATAACGTCATGGGAACATTAAATAGATTAAAGTTAATTTACTTAGAGTAGAGGTGGTTCACGCCGCTTTTTCTTTTCACTCCAATTGTCCCAGTGTTATACAAATGGCTCAGTGAGAAGAATTTCATATAACTTGGATCCGCTTATATGTATATCTGAACTTTCAACTTTTATTGAAAAGGGCTTTTCACTAAAAGGCAAGGTCTACTTCTTACATCAGGGCACCTGCTTTATACCAAATCACTACATCAAAGTTACAAGTGGTGGAAAGGTAATGTGCCAAGTCTAATTTAACATAACATTTGAGTATTTTAGAAGTGAAAAAGAGAGACGGGCTATAAAGTTTGAGGAGCTGCAGTATCCAGAGAAGGAAGGCAAGGCATTGATTGCACTTGTAGAAAAGGAGAGGTTTAAGGAAAGTATGCTGAAAGGAAAAAGATGAGGGGTGTGATGAAGTGTTACAGGATCTAAGGAGACAGATAGTGGGACAGGAATGGGAAATAAGCTACAGTCTGTGTTTACTGAATTGAATGAGAGCAGTGAGGGAAACGTGAGGTCAGAGTTTGTTGTATAAAAAGTAGGCTGCAAAAAAGAAGCAGTTTCTGATTATCTACATTCTAATGTGGAGCCATTTAAGTTGCTTTCCAGTAGCTTAATCCGATAAAACAAGGGTTGTTAGTTAGCGTGGAGGGTGAAATTTGGGGGAACAAATCACTCAGGGATGGAGGTGAAAATGTTAAGACCCTCTATGCTGACAGAAGGGTTGTCCATGGATAACAAAAAAGAAAAACAATCAAAAATGTGAGCCTGAGCCAGAAAGTGATTGAGATAGGTATATGACGAGGGCAATTAGGAAATGGTAGACTTTAGAAAAAATGTATCTAATAATAAATAAACTTCTTTTCCATGTGGCATGAACAATACAGCTCAACACCTTAAAATAAACACCCACATTCAAAAATACAGTTTGTCTTAGAAATCAGGAATGGTGTCTGAGGACCAAAACTTGCTAAAAGGGTTACACCATCAGCCATTGTCATTTTGGAAACATATCTAACACAAAAAGGAAGATAGGTTGTTGCGCTGACCAGGAAAACCTACTTTGCCACTGTGCCATCTAGTTCAAGTTTAAAGCAACAGGTGGATGACTCTCGCTCTTTTTTGCCAGGTGTCAAGTATGTCATTTTGTGAATTGTTAATATTAAGACCTTTATTTTAGTCGCTGTGCTGGTATCTTAGATTAATATGAAGTGGGTTAGACTTTTGCACAAACATCTGGCTAGGGAACAGATACTACAGGTTTGATTGTCCTGTCAGGTTAGCTAGACACTCTAGTGCTAAGGATCTATTGGCTGGAAACCAGACTTCCTAAAATGCCTTGATGGATTCAGTCTTTGTGGACTGTTAGGGGTTATGCTGTATGGAATTATGAGAAGAATTACAGGTGGAAAAAGTACCTTTTCTGTTTACCTTTTTTGGTAGTGCTCATTCTAGAAGATATGTGAGTGCCCGTTTTTTGCCATTAATCCTCGGTTGTTTGAAATCCCCATGCATTCCAATAGGCTAATCTACACCAGGACGTTTCGTTGAGGCACGTTTATGATATTTATCTTAAACGTTGCTCGTTTATAAAATAAAACACTGGAAAACGCCCCAAAACGTGAGAAAACGTGTGTAAACACTTTAATTGATTTCAATGGGACGTTTTCCTGTGTTTATGAGCATATATATGCAAATTTATTTAAAAACACGGGAAACCGGAAAAAAAGTGAGAAAATGCGGCATAGGCGTTTTTCAAGCATTTTAAAGGCAAGCTTTAAAACGCTAATAAAAGTGCAAAAAACGCAAATAAACGCAATAGGATAGTTTACATGCGTTTGCCAAAAACCTCCATGTAGACCCAGCCTAATACTATGGGGAAGAACATCTTTTTATTTATTTTTATTTTTTAAAACAAAATATTTTGTTCAGGGGATCTTAGTTTATTTTAAACAACAGTTGCCCTTTTAGAGAGAGTCCTTTGTGATATCACTACCTTTTTGAGTTGGGTTCTTTTTATTGTCACCATCCTCCCGGTTAGGGTGCTATGGAGTAAAGAGCAGGTGAAAGCCCCAAAGAAGACATTCCAGTCAATTGCAAGAGCATCACATTGCAAGTGAACTCATCCTCACCTAGGTGCCACTATCTGAAAAAAATAAAGGAGGTGTAATTCTAAGCTATACAGGTATATTTTTACATTTAATAGGGTACTTGAGACAGGAATAGACCTGGCCATCAATAACAGACCTAAAATGTGATTGAATGGCGCAGTTTTTTTATGAGACTTTAGTCATTGAGTTTATATATTTTAAATGTTCATGTTTAAAGCGTTGTCTAGAGAACTCATTTTAGTATACATGTAGCTTCTGATCCCATTTTGTTTTGCAGTGAGGGATTGCAGTAACATTCACACAGTTTTGGGTAATTGATTCTGTGTCTCTCAGCATCAAATACAATGGTGAAGGTCATATAAAGCTTCTCATCAGAGAAAGCTGCCTGTAATTCACATTTTTTCTTCCTTTTCAGCATATGTCTACATTACAAAAAAAAAAGTAGAAAGGTAATTGATTTTTAAGCTGAACAAAACAAGGTTGCATTTTCTTTCTATAAAGGTCTGTCTGTGTTCGTTTTGTGATTAGCCTAATGACATAATGATTTTGTATGTTTGAAATATTGAACAGCTGGATTGTGTAGGTAATTTGAGGTGTTCTAAGGTTTATTGTATGTAACCTTTTGGAGGTTGCTGGGATTTGTAAACAAACTCCATTGTGCCTAAAATGAAGTTAATGGATAACTTTTAACAAAATAATGGCACGCATTGCAATTTTGGTCCCTTAAGTTTCAAAAAAATTTGTTCTTTGGTTGGTTTGTGGATACAGGTTTAATTGTATACTTTAGCGTATTTAGACTTGGGACTTAACGTACAACCTCTTGGTTTGGTACTAGAAGTAAGGAATCTTTTCATTTTAGGCAGAGGAATGGTGTTCTTCCAGATAGCAGAATTAGTCACTCAAACACAGCCCCACAGCCTTTCAAAAGTAGTATGCACAGTCTTAAGTCATCGGTGGCCAATCGGTGGTCAGGGAAAATTTTAGTGGTCTGTGGCTCTGGGCGGTGCACCCCCGAGCAGGGTCAGAAGAAGGACCCCGCTGGGGGGACACACTGACCAGAGCCGCGGACCGCACCCCCCGTACAAATCCCTGGCTTCCCCTTTAAGTGACACCTGGCTCCTCGCGCTCGCGCAGTCTGGAGCTGGTAAATTTAGTGGTCCGCCAGTCCGAAAAGGTTGGCGACCACTGCTCTGTGCAAATTTAAAAAAAAAAAATTTGTGTCAAGTAAAGTCTTGAGCGCTCCTAGGCTAAAATAAAGTGGGATGGTCACACACAAATAAATAATTCACTTATCTTTACCTGTAAAAAGCTTGATCCGTCCACAAACTGAGTCCAGCAAGTTAGGCACTGTGTTTGCTTCCTTCTTTTTTTCCGGCGCTCTTCTTCAAATTACAGAAACTTTCCTTCTGCTGGCACGAGAGTGATGTGTTTTTCTTGTAAAAGAACAAAAACCAAAACAATGACTATATCTCACTGCGCATTTGTGAGATTCAACACCTTTTCACTTTTTACGTTCCAGGAAAGCTCTCTTCATCTTCTTTATAAATTAGTAAAATATGATGATAGGTCCACTTTTTTCAGGTTTGGATGAAGTGGCAATAGGGTAAATTTAAAAAAGTTTGCCACCGAACAGCAATAGAGAATTCTTCCAATAGGGACACTTTGCAGTGCTAGGGTCCAGGTTCGAATCTCAGCCAGGACACTATCTGCATAGAGTTTGCAGGTTCTCCTCATGTTTGTGTGGGTTTCCTCCGGGTACCCCAGGTTCCTCCCACATTTCAAACACATGTATTTAGGTTAGTTGGCTAGCCCCCAAAATTCACCTTAAAACTGTAGTAAAGACATATGGCTATGAACAGTTGGAGTTTACTTCTTGGTATGTGATGGTGCCTGGCTACACTTTGTCTACATACTGTTAGCTACTTATCTGTAGTGTGAACTATAGAGCTTTGCCCCTTTCTAATCAGCAGGGAATTTTAAGAGGGATTTGGAAAATTAGTTTCTTAGAGTTGTCCCTGTTGGAGTGTCTGGCATGAGAGGGCAACCAAGATGGCTACGTGCACACAAGCACAGACAATGCACATTCATAATGGTAAGATCACAGGCAATACTAATAAATAGTTTCTTTATAGTCACCTGCCTTTGGCACAAATACCAGAGTTCAATTTCGTGTGAATCTGGACTAAGAGGAGATGATTGAAACAGTTAATATAGTGACCTGCAAACTAGTACAGTCAGCTTTAGGTCCAGTCATAAAATACAGACAAATATGGTAATTAAGGTTTCGGCTGCTTTGGTTGAATGCCAGGATTTATAATAAAAATGATTACCAGGTATGTTGTTGTCTGCCTTATTGGTAAAAGCCATTTAAATATGGTATATGACTGGAATGCAACCATAAATTAGGCAAACCATGAACCTTGATGAAAAGAGTACATTATAGTAAAAAAAATACTTAAAATAAACTTTTTTATCGCACAAAGGTATTGGCCAGGTCAAGGGTCAGAATGATTAAATCTGTATATCAACATCCTAACAATTGTACTGATTATCTAGGTGACCTATTACACAGCTATAGTGTGTTTGTTTTTGATGGCCAGTTATCTTGAAGTATAAGGACTTTCCTGTACCTGTACCTTTTCCTGTTTCCTTAAGCTACGTACACACTTCCAATTATTATCGTCGGAAAACGAACGACGAACGTTCCTGCACGATATATATGAACGATCGTATAGCACCGATCCTGCACATAGAGGTAACGACACGATCGTTCGTAGATATTGTACACACAATAGATACGATCGTTTGAGCGATAGAGGAACTATGTGCACGACAGGAAAGTGAACGGACGTTCGTTCATCACGCATGCTCTGAACATGGACGATCAACGAACGACCATACACACGAACGATGCTCAACGATCGTCGTCCAATCCGATCCGCCGGTCCGGTCGTTCGTTTCCAGCGACTTTCCTCGTTCGTCAGCGTCGTTGGTTACTTTTTTACGAACGATTTTTTGCACAATCGATCGTTCGTCGTTCGATTGGAACGATAAAAATTGGAAGTGTGTACGCACCTTTACACTGTGTGTGTATCTTCTATGTGCTGTAGGGGTTAGGAGGTAGAGTTCAGAGTTGGACTTTCAGCTGATGAAAAATCTTTTAACCAGATATCTACATTCTATCTTTAATAATATTCCATGCATTAAAGCACAGCATATTGGAACCAAGTATTTGATTTGTGTGCGTTAAAGAGTTAATGTGGTTTTGGAAATGTTTAATGTGAACACATAATGAGTTGAGACTAAAGCAAGTATTCACATGCCAAGTGGGTCTAGAAATCTGTAAACAGTTGGGGCCATTTATTCCAGAGTCTCTGGCACTTTAGTTATTTAGTCTGTGATATGGCACTGGAGTTGTAAACTGTGCCATGCTGAAGTACAGTGAAATGATAAATACCATCATGAATAAAACAACCAGTGCTGACAGTAAATACCGACAGAGTTCTCGGTAGACAAGTTGTTATTGTGCTGGGAGTTGGGGACAAGATGTAATGATATCCTCCTTTTTTGAATGATGTGTATAGGGAATGGATCAGAGATGGCTGTGAATGAATGGTTTTCCTTCTTTTTCCCCTGCTGTACAGAACTGGTTAATGTATAATTTTTGTACCAACAAATGCCTTATGCCCCTGGTGGTTATCAGACTGCAGAAAATAGCAAAATAATCCTCTACAATATTCAGTAGTTTATATTTATCTGCCTTATTTTCCCTGCTGCTCAGTCTCTCATAGGTGGACATTCAGAAAACTGGGACAAGCTGATTTCTGCAGTGACTGTGAAAAACACTACATTTTTTGGTAATCATTTGCCACTTAAAAAGTTAGTAATGGGGCTTGAAAAATAACTATACTGTGAAAATAATGAATATGGAAAGAATACATGGAGAACAAGCATTTTTCTGTCTGCCGTTGTTTAAATATGTCCTCCAATGATTACATTTCCAATTTGGGCTATAATTAATATTTTAGATTCATCAGATGTATCTAGGCCAGCTATAGGCTTAGTCTCCACTGGAATTGAGTACGTTTCAGGCTCTGTAGCAAGGAAAATATGTCAAATTTTTAAAATTTGCTTTAATTTAAAAAAAAAAAGGCCAACCCAGGGTAACACTGTGGTCTGTATTGACATTAAAGGAGCTGTGGCAACCGCCCAGTTAATATAAGTGGAAAACCCTGAGAAACCTATTGGAGGCATGCAAAAAAGACACACCTTAGGATTAATTAATGGAAATACATGATGTAGGACACCAATAGGGTACTATTTTAGTTTTTCCTTTTGAAAATAGTTGCCTGGTTTATATTTCAATAATTTTGCTTGAAAACTGAGCTAAAACAAGTTGGCAGACCAGGACGTCTGACTTTCCTCTTTTGCTTACTTGTCGCTGGTCATAAATTCCGACCATTAAATCCGTGATTCTAGCTAGACTGAGTTTTTCAGGTTAACTTCACTAACATCTTTTGTGTTTCTACTTGAGATTTGAACACTGATTCCTCTATTTCTACAATATTTATTACCCTCAACTAACTGGCAAGTTTACATAGAAGCCAAAACTGTCTGTTATCTGATGGTTATATAAAATATGTGCACAAGCTGTAAATTAATATCAAAGACTTTTTAGATGGTTACATATTTGAAAGAAAAAAAAAACTATTGGTTTCTTGGCAATAAAATCCCAGGCCTGCATTTAATACGCTCTGAATGTACACATTGATTTTTATACACACATCAGCTTTTTGTAGTCCGACATGGGATCCCAAGCTACTCTCACTGCAACCATTTGGATCGTACGTGTGCGGAGACCAATCAGAGGCTCACAGATGAGCAGTCAAGCTTTTCTATTCCCTTGTTCGGCACAGCAGCTGCTGAAGCCAGAGCTCACTTCTAGGAGCTCCTGTCAATTATGATAAGCAGGGCTGCATGTTAGAACCTGCACCTCAGGCAATAGAGGAGGTGGAAAGTCTGAACCATCTCAGTCAGTTAACAAGGGCTCTCCCTTGTTTTGTGTGGATCGATTTGCAGCTTCTTTCACAGCAAACATGTTTCAAACATCTCTTAGGAATATTGAAGTTGTGTATTCGATTTTTAGTTTAATTGCGTTGTGTAAAAATTATTGCACAAATTGTTTTAGGATGGGTAAATAAGAAATTCAGAATATATGTTCCTCTATATGAAAATATGTTTGTTGGCTTGCTTTTATTTTTAAACAAGAAAGGATTATACCCATTTAGTTTTCTTGTCTTTTCTTTAAAAGTCAGCCAAATGTTTATATACCAGCTCTGTCTCCTAATGAACAAATATTGATCAACCATAGACAAGTGGGTTACAGCTGTTTAAATTGGAACTTTAAATAAAAATTTGATCCCTCAACGATTGGCTTTCATTAGGTCCTGTGCCATCTTTGATTTGTTCTTTAGGCCTGTGCTTAAGAATCAGTGGGCATTGCCATCTTTGTCACTCTTCCTTCTGCTTCTGTCTGTCTTCCAAACTTGCACTGTGCAGGCGTGAGATCCAGTGACATTTCCTCCTAATAAATGTAAAAAAAAAAAAAATCTGGGCATGTGTGAGATCGGCACTTTTATTTGTACATTGTAGGAAAAACTTCTTCTGCACATGCCCGAAGCCCTCTGAAGTACAGAAGGGAATAAAAAACACACATTTTATTGATAGGTCCATTTTAAGGGCTTCTAGGATCCAAAATTATTGTTCACTTAGTGACCACTCTAGGAAATGATAAAATCAGCTGATTACCCTGTTTCCCCGAAAATAAGACCTACCCCGAAAGTAAGACCTAGCACTATTTTGTAAACCTGCCCTAATATAAGACCTACCCAAAAAAAATATAAGACAGTGTCTTATTTTCGGGGAAACACAGGTAGCTTCCTGGGATTTGTGTAACCAGTGCACTGTCATTCTCTAAGAAAGTTAAAGCAAAATTTGCCTCTCCTTTGTTTTTTAGCAGGGTGCTGGCATATTTTTCTTCTCTTCCTAGATATCTTCCGCCATTTTTTTTGCCCAAGCGTGGGTGAATGTGAGAATAATTATTGTAAAAGGGAACCTTTCTGCAATTAAGCCCTGCCTGAATAAACATTTA
Organism: Pyxicephalus adspersus; assembly: GCF_032062135.1. Taxonomy (NCBI): domain Eukaryota; kingdom Metazoa; phylum Chordata; class Amphibia; order Anura; family Pyxicephalidae; genus Pyxicephalus; species Pyxicephalus adspersus. Next base: position 51,333,152 of record NC_092858.1, on the reverse strand, counting down.
TTTTCAACTGTGCTTTTACTGCCAGTTTTGTGCACCTGGCATCTTAATCGTGTGGCTGTCAGCACGTCCTACTTGTATGTGGTTGATCTTTCATCTACAAATATGTCTCTCTGTGAAATCATTTTACAATAAAATTTTATATGAATTTAAATTTCAGGGATTTTCTATGCAAAGTAAGCTTAATGCAAGAGATCCCCAAGTAGATGTCTAGCATTACATTTTTATATTATAGTATTTTATATTTTTTAATGTTTTTTTTTTAAATTAAAATACTAACATTTTAGTACATTTACTTATTATTCACTTGCATAACAATAAAAAAAAACCATTTTTTATTTAAGGATTGTAATGCATGGATCGATGTGTGTATCAAAGATCATAGATATTCAGCTCAACCATTAGGTGGCTCCAGAGTCTGTTATCTGTATATTGAAAGTGCAAACAGTGAGGTCTTTACGTTTAATACGACAAACCTCAAGGGGTATAACAGAAAATTAGGGAAATCTGGATCATTCTTTCAGCAGTGGAGTAAACAACAGGTTAATTATAGGGATAATCTAATAAAGGATAGTATCTAATGTATTAATTTTTACTAAACGATTAAATGACAGTTGATGATGAATTTAGGGCAAAAAATAGCACGGGTTAGAGGGTGGGGGGGTATTGGCAAAACCAAAATAGGTTTACCTGTGAATTGATGAGGCCAGGTATGCAAACCACATACACAGAATAAACTAATAACCAAAATGTGTAATGTGTGAAAAGGAAGCAAATGACTATCTACAAATAATCTCAGGGAACAGGCAAGAGAATGTAGGACAAAGCAATGTTGGGGGAAAATGGCTGAGTTAATAGCAGATTAGGGCAGATATAGAAGATGCAAGTCAGACAGTAATGAGAAAAAGGTGGACAGACAAATGCTTAAGGCACTTGCTGATTCCAAAGGTGCTGACACCTATTTGCTCCCCTAGGATCCAGCCTCATATGGTTGGTAATAATCGTGGCTGAGAAACACCTGCTGGTGGTCCTGGGGATTGCACCATTTCTGACTATGAACAACAGTGCCATCAGCAGCTGTTCTGGCTGAGCTACAGTTTTGTTACAGGGTTGTTAAAACAACCTTTTATTCAGCAGTTACACAGCTAGCCATACAGGCTACTGCCTCCTTACATTTACCAACAATAACTTGTTCAGTTTTTTTGTCAGTCAGGTAGATATCGTATATCATAATTCAAAAAGAACCAGTTTTTTCACATGTGATAGCTGGCAGCTGTGAGAGTATAAGTCAAAAACAGTCTTTTTCAACAAAATAATGCAATTTTAGTGAATAAACTGTTTGATACATTTTTCCTGTTCTGTATGACATTAATCATGTCTGTACAAAATACTTCTTTTGTATAAGTCAAATACTTTGCAGGCCTAAATAATTCAGTTCTGTGGTTTATTGTTGGAGATGTTTACATAATTATTTTATTCTCCAACAGTGGTAATAGACAGACGAAGACACCTGGTAGTGCAGGGTTTAAGCACCCTGCAATAATTTGAACTGCCATATTTGTCAACTGCATACCCACTTTGGGTTGGTGCGTGTTAATCTGAATTTGGTACATACATAAAACTGCCATCATCCAATCTTTTTTTCATGTATAAAAGAGAGAGAGTTTGATATATATTAATATATTTATTTAATATTTGTTTTATTCAATATGCCATTTAAACACACAACACTCAAACAGACGGGCTTAACCACTTGGTCCTTTACTGTAGTTAAATGCATGTCATCTATGTTCGTTGTAGATGCCATTCTCCTAGCATGGAGTCGGTCATTTACATATTGCTGTTCCGGATGACAAACCAGCCCATAAAGGTCAGCCTTTCACAGCTGTTCTCTTTTCTTTGTTGATTCTGACAAATGCAAGAAATAGACTACAACTGAAGTTGAATGGGGAAAATAAACCACGAAAAACCTGAAGTGGATGTGGTTTTGTGATTTGTTTTTTATTACAAGATTTTTTCCATTTCTCTAAATTTGTATTTTGTCAAATGTATGTTTGTAGTATTAACACCTGCTGAGTGCAAGCACTATTTTTGGTTTCCAGGACTTCACTTATCATAAAAAGGGTTGTAGGTAAATTTCTCTAGCAGTTTTACTGAAGAAGCTACAATAAAATCCTTAAAGATATTCTAAGGTAGACTCTATAGTATTTGCTCATGTGTTAACCAAATTTCCCCCCAAATCTCTCTTTTAGCCTTCCCCCTCAAACCCATTTAAAGCATTTCTAAACTGTAAAACATGTAAAAACAATGTAAAATTTAAATTACCAGTCCTTAATTTAGTGTGGTGATGGTTATATTACTTTTCATTTCTTTATTCATTTATTTTGTCCATGCCTTTTACTGAAACTGTGAGAGCATAAGGTGTGTCTTTCTCCTTCCAAATTATAATTTTGCAAGTCCATATTGACCCAAGCTACCTTCTTCTACTTCTGTTGCTGCTGCATTTAAGTTGTTAATCGGTAGCCAGGTATGGGTCTGATTTAGGTTAATCAACTGTAAAATAGATTTGGAAGATTAATGGCCTCTTCAGACTTGCAGTTCCTCCAGGTTCATCCAGTAAATGGGGATGTTTGGGTTGGGAACCATTTTGCGCACATGGTTGCTGAGGATAGGGGCATGATTCAAGAAATCATAGTCTTATCACTTAGCTATGGTAAATGATAGAGTGTATAAGGTTGAATTACTTGGTTTCTTTCACCCTTTGTGAAGGAAAAAATGATCAGGGTAATTTTCCCAATATATGGCCTAGGGATACATATGGGTACATTCTTCAGAAAATATTCTACCCACGAGAAATAGAGCAGTGGTTTACTCCCTATTCTAAGGCCCTGTATGTGGAACACAATCCAGTCCGCTCCATCTTTAGAACATGGATAGGTAGGCATAGGGGAAATCCTTTTCTTTTTTCTTTGTGTGCTATTACAGTGTAGACAAGAGGGCGAGGAGTATACAGGTAGTCCCCGGGTTACATACGAGATAGGTACTGTAGATTTATTCTTAAGTTTTTGTTGTTTGTCTTTACAAATTATTTATTTTTTACCTTTCTGTGGATGCACAGCGTGGTGTCAGTTACTGTATAAAATCCTCACTGTAAGTAACAAAAAAAAAAAAAAATAGTAATATGGAGCCTAGACATTCTTTATTTTCTGGAGCAAGCTGTGCTTTATATATGCAAAAAGAATCAACTGCAGAGTTTGTCTTGGTCAATTAGGAGTTACAAGAGGTTGCAGCACAACTTAGCCTTTAAGTTTACCCACAACCTCAGCTGTATTTACCAAACAACTTCTTCTGCAAGTCATGCGAACCACACCCGTCTGCTTCATCAAGCCTCTGTCTCTGCACACAAGCGAGCAGGGAAGCCCTGTTCGTATCTAGGAGCAGTCCGTATTTTGGATGTCCTTAACTCACGGACTAGTAATGTCAAATTTTGGGGCCAATATCTTCATATTGTACATATTACATTTGTAGCACTCTGGTTTTTGTGTCTTGATGTATGGAAAAGAGTTTTATTGCATTCTCTATTTGGTACAGTGTTATAGTGGGTGGATTGCAGAATGGAGAACCAGTTGTATAGATCACACACACACACACACACACACACACACACACGAAAACTGTTTTTTCTTCTGGTTTTGTAATCGCTTGACCTCCCTGGCGGTATTCCCGAGTGTGGCTCGGGGTTTATTTTCAGTACCGAAAGTAGTAACCCTGAACCACACTCTGCATGGAATTGCCAGGGAGTTTTTAAGTCCTATCTGGTCCCCACGTTCCTGTGGCTTCCTCCAGCGATGCCCGGCATTGCCAGGCTACACAGTCCCCGGTTTGTTAATGTGCAGCTGAGGGGACAGGACCGTGCATCAGGAAGGCGAGACTAGGCTGGAAATTTAAAATAATAAGTATTTTTAAATGTACAGCTTTTACATTTTAAAATACTTTTTATTCAGAATGCCAGGGTGGTTAAAGTTGAACTAAACCTACTCTGGAGCTTTTCTGGATTGGGTCCTGTGTTGCTATGCACTGCATGTGAAGAGCCTGCTGTAAATGCGGGGGTTGCTGATCTCACTGCACATGCTTGAGATCGTCATTTTTTTCCCATGTAGGAATATGCCCCTTCTGCGCATGTCCGAGTATGGGTCAGAAGCCTCCAGGGATGCGTGACATGGGTATTCGAGGAGGCTCTGTGCTCCCATTCTTTTCCACCACAGCCAAGAAAAAGAAAATCATTTTTACCTTAAATAAAAAAGGGCTGTTTACCCTTTTATGTACAGTTAAAAAACTTGGTGATAGGTCCACTTTAATTTTGCTGTGTTCTCAGTGTCATGGTTGGTAATTTGGTGAATACATGATATGGTGACAAACATTTGTGGCTGGTTTTTTACCATATGAAGTTTATTCGGCGTAAGCAGTAAAATGCTTTAGTGACAACATCCCCTTAATCCAGAATATGAACTGTAAAAGGCTGACTGCTTATTACTTACATTGTTAATGAAAACCATGTCATAATTAACTTTATCTCCTGATGAAAGAATGTTGCCATTTTCACCAAAACACTTAGAGTAGGTTCACAACTGCTGCTTGATTTTGTGCTGCTTCCCAAGGTACTGCTCACTGCAGTCCCTATTGTTCCCTGTGGGAGCTGCCCATGCGGCAGCATTGACTGTGAGGTGGTGGTGTGTTTTCCGCTTCCTCTCACCAGGAAGTGTGATATATCCAATACTGTGGAAAGCCATTTGCTATGCTACTATGTTAAACGCCAAAGCTGTTGTCCCTTAAGGACTGTGCAACTTCAGACATGGCTGGGCTCTAAATGGAAATATGAGTTATGTCAGAAGACCTTTAATATCTTGCAAAACAAATTTGATGGCTTTCAAATCTTTGTTCCTTCCCTGTGAAACTAAAAAGTGTATAGCACGCTTAAACATAAAGTAGAAATTATAAAGCATACAATAATTGTGGTTTTTATGGATCTGATAGGTATAACACAGAAGAATTTCATGTGAATAGTTTCATTTGGGGAGAAAACTAATTATAATCCCAGCAGCCACCATAATGAGTTTAGGTTTTTCATTTTCAACAATTAACAGTTTCTAGCCTATTTGTTTTTATTGAAATTGTTCTAAAATATCAAGTCATGTAAAAAAATGGTATTTTTGAACTGCTGCTTGTTTCCAGTGAAATATGTGCTTTGGAAGTCATCTGCGGGCTTCTGTTTTATTCTCTATTAATGTAATTAAATCTGATGGATATGCGAAATGAACATGGCTGGCACTAAATCTGAATTGAAGTTTTCAGCTCTTCAGTAGTCCTACCAAAGAAGAATTTAATTGTTGGAAGCAAATATTTTGGACACAGATAATGCAGTGTTATTAAAGTATAATTTCCATCTGCTTTATCTTCCCTTTTTGTACAATCCAAAATAAACACAAGATGATAATGTCAATTAGCACACCATGTGGAAAGCATAAAGTTACATCTTACAGTCTTTTGTAAAGCAAAATTCCAGTTCCTACATTTCTGTTTAATTAATTTCAGATTAGTGTCACCGCCAATTATCGGTGTGATTACTCACTGAGAAATAATGCTCAATAGGGTGCTCGTTTAACTATCCTTGAAGATAAGTGTTACTAATTTACAAATCCAGTGCACCCAAGATAAAACAACAGCATGGCAGTGAAGAACATGCCTTATCACCTCCAAGTGACATTTTAATAGAAATCTCAGAGACTTGAAATGAATTACAGATGTGTGGATTGCGTATTAATTTTACAACAAGCTGCATTGCCATTATGTTTAGACCTTTATGTTTAAAATAGAAAAATACCTCAAAAAAGCATTTATGTTGACAATAAGGAGCAACTCTACTCAAAACAGCACTGCTTGTTGTATAGCAGAGTTGGCTCACCTAAATGTGATTCATTGCTTTGCATTTTTGTTCATGGTTTCATTGAAGGACAACCCAGCCATGTGTTGTGATATAACAAATGACAACTGCACATGAAGTAATGACAAGTTTGTCTTGAAATTGCCTTCTACTTGAGTGTTTTAACAAAGTTTGGTGTTTCTTTCTGCATTACATCTGCACAGTGTAGGTGTAGTGTAGAGATCGTCCCTGTATGTAGCACTGCATACAGTACCATTGGCCAGGGACAGTGTAACTCCTGAGCGGGAGTTAAATCATCAGTGGCCATCTAGTGACTGAAGAGGATCACTGTGGACCTGGAAATCCACCATGCAGTGAAGATAGTGGCTTCCTGAGAGCTGTCAGTAATGGGATTCTGGACTTTTCATGGCTGCAGGGTTTATGAAGCAAGTAGTAAGTCTGTTCCAATAATTAGCAAGTATGTTGTGCTTACTTAACTACTATGCATAGTTCTCCCCAGAGGTGATTTGAATACCCCGCCCAGCTCTCGGCAGCTCTCATCCTCGGATGCACGGATCTCAGTGAGGCTGCTCTGTGCCATCTGTGCTCCATGTCATCTGTTTAGAGCAGGGGTCCTCAAACTACGGTCCGCGGGACGTTCTTTAATTTCTTTTGCATAAACCACATTCTTGTCTACCATATCCAGAGAAAATCATGGGCTCCATTGCTTCCTTCATTCATATTTTACTGTACCCTTATCATGAAGGATTGATAGAGGAACTTAGGTGAAGGTGGCTTCGTAATATTTCACTTTTACCAGGTAGGATTGAGGTTTGCAAATACATTCAGGTGTCTATATGTCTACACCTGTATTAATTTCCCTTGGAAATAACGTTCTTTACTTTATGAATTTCCACTGTTCTCATGCTTGCTTCACTACTATATAATTTATAACTGTAACTAAAGCAAGTTTGTCAAAAGTGCTGATCTAGAGACTGATGTGGCTTGGCCAATTTGAGCTTAAGGCCATGATTTTTTTTTTTTTTGCCCTCTATCACTGTGTGGGACTCTCAGATGTGCCAGTTAACTGCTATCGGTACTGCTTACTGGTTGTTGCAGCAAGAAAATATCTGGATATAATGAACAGTATTTTGTCCTTAAAGCCTCATGAATAATTTTTATTGTCAAAAAGTAGAAATGTTTGTATTAGACAGAAGTATCATGGGTCATAAAACCCCCATATCACAATACGTTTGTGGTTTCTGTACCAGAAATACTAGGTGAGTAGGAAATTTGACATCAGAGCATGAAATTGTAATTGTAGTTAAGGCCTTGGAGGCTAGCAATCGTAAAACTGCTTCCCATATATATGGCTCGTCCCGGTTGGTTTTCCCACACAGTAGATTTATTGTCTATGCAGCAAATTCAACAAATGTGTTTCTTAAAGAGATTTGCAACAGTTGTCATTGTTGACAAGTTCTTTTTGTGTTCATTTAAAGCATAAATACAAGCTGTTTTGTATACATAGTATCAATTTGTTACTAAATACACAAGTAAATGTGTCTTGGTAGAGCTTCAAATACTTGATATACTTATATGTCAAATATGTGATGCTGACAACAAAGCATGTCATTTAGGTATTACCACTAAAAATAAGCAATCTTGACAAAAAAGTAAAAAAATGAATTTACACATGTAAAAAAAGTGCACGTACGTAACGAAAAAGCACACACACACACACACACCTCAATTCAAAGGTTTTGTGTATTAGGAGATAATAAAAAAAGAAAATCTGGTACTTACCAGGTCTTAGTATTAGGGAACTATAATATCAAATGAACCATACATGACACATTACATAGTGTCATATTTTTAACAAAGACAAGTCAAAAAATCAAAACGGAATAATGTAAAAAATCAAGTACAGCCACTTCAATTT
>NC_092858.1:51311505-51325190 GCF_032062135.1 Pyxicephalus adspersus | reverse complement strand
ACTGCAGGTGTTAGCATTTTACTGGTTGGGGCATTACATGAAATGAGCTTGAAGAAGCAATTGTTTCTACCCATCAGAATGGGAAAGAATATAATGCATTTTTTTTAGACTCCATTAAAAAAAATACTAAAAACTTGATCAGAAAATGCAATTGGAAAAAGATCAAATGTGGCCTATTTAAGCTGCATACACACGTGCAATAATTGTTGTTGGAATAGATCCTTCACGATCTTTTCTAACGACAAACTACTGCACGATGCATGGACGAGTGCTTTACGTACCGCACCGTTCTGCTCTATTGAGAGGGGAGGGGGAGAACGATGGAGCGGCACCCTGCTGCGCGCTCTCCCCCTTCACTTCCATTAGGATCGTTCGTTGCCCATTATCCGTGGATCTACCAGGGCGGTCATATGGACGAGGGGCGCTGAACACACACCAGATTCTCGTCTGATATCGGCCCTGAGCCGATTATCGGACCAGAACCATTGCAAGTGTGTACGTAGCCTTAGAAAAGATGCCAGGGGAAAGACCCTTATCGCTAAAATTGAACATAGCAGCATGGCTTGTTTGCATACCACAATACCACAGATAATACAGACAAGACCGGGTTGGGGATGTTTAAATGTAATGTATGGTGCCATGTTTGTGCTGACAAGCTGTTTGTTTTTTGACAATCATCTCTTGCTATCTCTGAAGCACAGAGGTGAAGAGGATGAGAGTTTGGAATTGTTTTGCAGCTACAGGTCCTGGGTATCTTGCAGACATTTGGTGGACTGTGAACTAATAAAAGTATTGTAGAATCAAATGTGGAGCCATCTGTTTGATAGCTGGGGTTGGCTGAAATTGGGTTACACAACAGGAAAAACTGTGCCCTGTCAAAGTCCAAACAATAAATAGACCTAAAACCTTAAAATACCAACAAACCTCAATGAACTGAAGCAAATTTGTAAGGAAGAGTGGAACAAAATTTGCTTTAAAACAAGCAATGGGTGCAAGCTTTAGTCCTGTCAACTCCCCACTTCCAGGCACAAAGGAGGAAAACATACACTCTGAATCTTTGTCAAGGCCAAAACTTGATGGGGTCTTAATGTTTGGTTAATCTGGGATAATAGAGCTTTGACTTAGTCATGAGTTTTTGGTGTGCAGCCTGTGTTTTTTTTTGGGGGTCCACAATATGCCAGTGAGATAGTATCACAGGGTGGGTCCATAATAGGTGAAACAAGTTACGTGATGGCTCCTCACATTTTAGGCAGTAGGTCTCTGTCTATCCAACCAGCACTTGGCCAGTAGTTTAATGCCCGGTGTATCCTATGCAATGTCTTGAAATTAAGTTCCCACTAGTTCTCACTCAGCATTACCCTAAGTGTCCTAGCCCATCCTGTCTTTATCAAATGCCAGGTATCTGAGGGAAGGCGTAGCGAAAGACGCTAACCCAGTTATACCCTTTTCCAAAGAATGCTTGAAAAGCCAGTTGGGCCACGTCTGCAGTGGGTATAGCAGCTTAGCCAAGCCAATCATTTTGAGATGACTTGCCCAAGAGTGATAACGCTATTCCATTTTTTTCAATCGTTGGGTTGTAATTCAATCCAGATAAACAAGAAGCATCCCTAGGGATGCGTATGTCTAAGGACATAATAAAATCGCTTAGTAACCACCAACCCAGTTTGTTGCCCAGAGTCTATTTAGACCACCTAAGTCATTTGGTGAGCCACAGTCCAAATATTTGGACACTCTCACACAAGTTTTGTAATTTTACCTGCTGTTCAAAGCACCAAAAGTTATTGGATAGTTGACTGCAAACCTTCATTACACGTTTTTCCTAAATTAAGCAGATAAGAGGTCTGAAGTTGATCCCAAGTGTGTTTGCTTTTTGGAAGATTTTACTACATTTAGTCAAAGAAGCTCTCGATGCAGGTAAAATGGTCCATCTGTGGGCTGAGAAAAACAAGAAAAGATCATCAAGAAATTGCCAGGATATTGAGAGTGAACAGTTTGGTACATTCCGAGAAAAATAATTCACTTGTTAAAATCTGCAATGGATCATTTCCGAGGTGAAGAAGTGAGTAACACCCCCAGGAGCTAAACCTATCCATATCCAAGTCTACCATCATTCGGTTAATAATATTTATTAATGATGTGACCAAGGACAGAAGCAGCCAGATGAATTCTGACGTGTACAGAGACATTCTGTCCACTCACCTCCATCCAAATTAGGCTGCTCTTGACAATACATATGGGCAATGACCCAAAACATACAGCAAAAGTGAAGAAATAGACGATTCACCAATGGCCTAGTCTGTCACCTGATCTCAACCCAATCGAGCACACATTTCAGTTGCTGATGACCAAACTTCAGATAGAAACACGCACAAACAGCCAGCAACTGATTGTAGTTGCAGTAAAGACCTAGCATCTGGTGATGTCCATAGGTTCAAGACTATATACAGCTATTGCCTTCAAATCCTGCAAGTATTAAAAATGAACATGTTAATTTCCAACTATATTAATTTTTCTAAAAACATTTGAGCTCCTAAAATGTTGGCATTGTGTATAAAAATTACTCCAATTCCTAACTTTTTTGAACAATATTTTCATTTAACCCAATAAATTATAAGGCCAAAAGTCTGTAATTCAACTGCATCTCAAATGTTTCATTTCTATTTTGTTGATGTACAGAACCAAAATTATGTAAACTCTGCCAGTGTTCAAATTTTTATAGTTCTTACTGTAATTCTTACATTTGATTGATTTTATTTTTTTTTGTTTGCAGATAAATTGTTGAGTTTTTGAACATGAATCTGTAGCAGTTATCTAAACAGTTTAGATAGCAGTTGCTACTTCAAAAATCCAATATTTTTCTGGGGAAAACTGAACCTAAATCTAATGAGAGAAAAGTGTTTGAAGGATTGTCATACTTGAAAGACCATTATAATTTAATAGGTGTTTGCAGGATCTGAAGGCCAAGACGGTTGGGATGACCACCTTGGAAGAAAAGGAGATTAATGAGAGAATGTGTAACCTGTTATGTCACCACAGCCCAATTCACATGTGAAAGTGCCATGATTTTTCACACTTAACAAATCTCTTGTATTCTGTGTTGATTGATTTTTAAAACTTGGCAGTGGATGTCAGGGGTAGCTTGTTGATGCAAGTATAAGCCATGGTGTTTTTGGTAAAACATAAATTTGATATTCATTTTGTAATTTCTTTTAAAAATAATTTCTGTGTTTTAAGGTACATTTTCATATTTGTTTATTGTATGTAATTGTCACTGGGTAAATATAAATTATCATATACTTGTCATGAATCAGAATGTTCTTGTAAAGCGATGTCTAAAGCAGCAGTCGCCAACCAGTGGTCTGCGGTTCTGGCTGGTGCCCGTTGGGGGGGCGCATCGGCTAGAGCTGCCGACCATGCCTCCCATACAGAGTCGCAGGCTCAGGGCGGTGGGCGGTGTCTCTCTGAATACAGACATACAGTTAAATGAATGAGCACTGTACAAACCTGCCCATTTGTGTTCTCTGGGGAAGGTTCTGGCTTTACAGTGCGTATGCAACCTTGATTAAACAGCTAAAGACCTTCTAAACAGCTAAAGGCCTTCTAACTGAAATGTGGAATGGGTGGTTACCATACACTCACACATTCACTTATAGGTTTCTTCTGAGCATTCTGCTACTGATTTGAATTTCTGTTTAGCCGTTCCTCTGGTGCCACCTTGATCCCTCAGTTGCTGTGAATCGGCACCATTGTGCTAACTATCTGGAGGTGGTTGATGGATTGGTAATACGTTAATGGATTTTGGACTTGAGTACCCCCCTAAGGGCTCAGATATCGCGATATGAAGATATTCAACTTCAAAATAGTGGCTGTTGATACTTGATGATACCTCCGTTTTTCTGGTATTCTTTAGTGTTTGAACACATCAGGATAGAATGAGGATGGTTTAGGATAAAGGCTTTAAAATTGGGTGAGACCTTAGTTCACAGACTTTCATAGCTGGAGATGATGGTAAATTTAGTTTAGAGGGTCTAAAAGGTCATGAATGTTTTTTAGTCAATAGGCAGCAGTAATTAAAGGAGTTTAATTGGTTGATTGTTTTTGTGACACTCCATGGCTTATTTGTTCAGCGCCATTTAACTGGGGTAGGATATTTGAGGGGTCACTCACGTCCTCCATTGGATTGCAGACTTTGCTTTTTTCATATATGACAGAGTTGAGGCCTCTGTTAGGCTACTGTTTATATTTGATAGATTTGTTTTCAGTTTCTGTAAAGCAGGAATCAGTAGAAGATTAAAACTTCTGATAATGACTTCATTGCTGCCCATCCCTTCATGTCCTGGTATTGAACTTTACTTTTATTTCTTGCACAGGCTTCATAGATACAGCAAGTGTGGTAAAATCTGCAATGACAACTCAAAAGAAATGTAACCCTTTTCTATTAAAAACTAAAATATAAAATATATTTTAAGCTTATATTTGTAAAAAAATAAAAAAAACTAACCTATAATTATTTCCAGTTGGACAGATTTGCCAGTATCCGAATTCCCGGAAGTAAAAAAGAACGGCCTAATTTTAACCACATAAAAAACTACAACACTTCTGCTGACTGGTCTACGTCATCTGAGCATGAAGACTTTCCTCCTAAACAGCTGTCCGAAAAAGAAGTTCTATCTCTGTTTGAAAAAATGATGGTAAGACTTCTTTCAATGACTAAAGCATATTTCTGATTTTCCTGTTTACAATATTGTCTTCATGGAGATTTTATTATGAAGACAGGGTAATTGCAGCTTCAATGCAGAATTTCAAAACTGAAATGAACTAATGAGCCCGGTTATTAATGTTTACACTCAATCCAATCTGACAAGCAGACTTTACACACACACAGCTATCATACTGCGGGTGGATACATTTCACATGAAGTTTTTGTTTTGACAGTGAAGAGAGGAGGCACTGGCTGTCCTGCCCCCATCTGCGATCACATGCATGATGCTCTTTGTGTTATCTAGGTATAACGCTAGGAGGTGACATCTGAAGGTAGGCTGTATTCACATTGGCAGTAAGCTTGCATTTGCTGCGTTTACCCCTCACTTTCCTCTCGCCAGGAACCACTGCTGGTTGAAAAACTGCTAGTCCTGAAAAGCCCAGCACTAATGGGTAATGCCTGTTACCTTTTCCAGGTGCCTAGCAGTTATCACAGGTTACCAAATCCCAGGTGCCTAGCAGTTGCCAAGAAGTAGTCACTTAGGAGGTGCATTTTTTTTTAATTTTTTTAATTTTTTTTACTGGTAATATGAACTAAGCCCAATTTGTTAAGCCACATTGATCACAATATTACACTACTACAAGGGATTACATTATTAAAACATGGAACTCCAAGGAGTTGGAATAAAATACACAGCACTGGACTGTTGGGGCATAATACAAAAAATAGAAAATTTGTACATTCTAACAAGCCGGACATTAGAAAGTTGGAACAAAGTATAGGGGGCAAGTAGAACACTGACACAATAGCAGGGGTCACTCGATACCTATGGCATAAATAACTAGGAGCTCCAAATTTCATGTGTCTAGTCCCGCCCTTTTTTTTTTTTTTACCACCCGGCTATAGTTTCCCCCCACCCGGCTGAAAAAAATTTCTGGGGAAAACACCGGGCTCTACAGAAGGACTGGATCCTGATTGAGCTTCGGTGCTTAGGCTAGTCGGGGTACTGAACCATGACAGCTGTTATCTGACTCTGGCATCATAATTACACCTTTCAATGATTATTGTTGGGTTGAAACTTGAATTGGTAAAAATCCAAGTACCTAATAATGCACCTCTAGCTACCAGGCAGGAGCAGCAGCTTATCAGGAGGTTTGATCTCCTGTCCAACAATTAAATCAACTAAATCCCAGCAGAAATTTCTCAGTTGCTGCTTGCCCCTTTCCCCCCTCCAAATCTCTATTTCTATTGAACAATCACTTGATTGCATCATCTTGTTGGCCAATAGACGTGTTTGTGAGTCTGGTAGGGCTGTGCAGGCTTTGCTGCAACCTGGAAATGCTAGAGTGTGACTTGTTCCAAACACCCTGGCAATTGGTTTAGTTAGCAGATTTTTCTCAGCTAAGCCAATTCTTCCATTTTGAAGAAAATAAAATGATATGTTAGTCTCCTCCTTGGTACCAGGTTAAAATAGAGTTGTAGAAGGATAATAATAATGAAAGTAAATGCAAAGAAGCAGAGATGCATATAGCTAAATAGTTTTGTCACATAAAAGTAATTTAAATGTTACCCAATTACATACGTTTTTTTTCTTCCTTTAGAGCAGGGGTCCGGAACCCGCAGCTCTTCAGCCTCCTTGTTGTGGCTCCCTTCGGCCCCTGATGGTAGATCCCATGATGAGGATCCCCTTCCTCCCGTAGACACTGCGCAGGCGAGGGATTCCCCTTCCGGTGTTCTAACAAATAAATCTACCCATGAAATAAGTCTACCAGGGGGTGTGTACAATGATATCATCGTCGGGAACATTTCACAGCTGTTTGTGTATGAATGCTGCAGAACATGACATGCAGCCTTACATCTCCGAGTACAAATCTCTATATCTCCTAAACAGTATGTCATACTGACTTGAATTTTATAGGGTACACCGGGGACCCTCATAGCTGGCAGTATCCTTATTTTCATCTCTCCACCTTTAACAACTTGCATAATTATACAAAAATAGTTGACATTGAATATCAGGGTTGCTGTTTTAAAAGTGTGTCTAGAAGCCCGAAATAAACAAACAAATTATGGACCCCCATGGGGCGACATACATAGCAAGGAGGTGCGAACCCCAAATTTATACCTACCTGTCACAAAACTGGAAATGTCATACTACACTACCCTGTCCCCTTCCCTACTTTGAATCCCAACTTTTCTGCCCATCAAAAAATTCTACCCTGTTAAACATTGCTGGAGGCATCTAGTCCTGAACCCCAATTTCTCTGGAATGGGGGTGGTTACAGGTGAACTAAATTAGAGGTGCAAGTGGGGGATAGGTGTGGCTATCACCGTCTAAAATTTAATCGCTAAGGCTTCGTCAGAACATAAAGAACACCGCCAATCAAAAAAATCTACCCTGTAACATTAGAAGCTTCCGGCTTCTAACGTAACATGATGATGATACGTTAGAAGCTGGAGGCTTCCAAGGGCATAGTTCAGTGTTGAATGTATTGCAAAATAGGCCTACACATGCACACTGCACTTCTGTTTGTTCTATTCTGTTGTTGTAACAGGTATTTCTTTAGTGAATGTATAAGCATACATAAAATAAAAACCCTTTAAATAAAACCTTTCTCATCATCTCATCTCATTATAAGCCATATTTTAGTTCCAGTGACATCTCTGGAATGCAGGTAGATGATGGAGAAGTTGGCATTGTTCTATATGTAGCTTTCTGATAATGGAAGCAATGGTAAGCCTCTGTGACTGATTCAATGAAAGGGTGGAGTCCAGAGACATTAAGGCCGAGAAGCAAAGGGCTAGATTATTCTAGATGTCCAATTATCTGAGAAATAAGTCAGGCTTTATCTAACTTGCTGCAGGTTATAATGTACACTGTGAGAAGCTGACTTTGTGAAGTGATGTATTGTAATTTTAGTACATGATAGAAGCTTGTGTAAATGTGCAAAACAAGCATATTCCACTATTGTAGCATTTTGTCACAGTCTGATTTCTGTGTTTAGATTATTTTATTACATAAAATGAATGGAGCAGGCTTCCTTTTGTACTTTTCTAATTTATGCTGTAATGATTATGTTCTTTATTTTACCAGCTGGAGATGGTCGACTTGCTAAAATGTAACATCACTTAATATTTGAAAGTAGTATAATTAAAATTGAGTTATGTGAATTTTTTTTCCCCTGTGAAACCATCTTTGGTTATCCTGGTTGCTCCTTATTTATTGCTAAATGGATTGTTTGTCGTAAGTTACGCATTCCAATTCATAAACAGGTGACATATTATGCTGTAAAATGCCCCACAGAAGCCTACAAACCCTACAAACTGACACTGCTTAGATAGAATCAGCTGAAAATTTCTATTTAAAGGTTCTGCAATATAAGAGACCAATTAGAGAATTTGAATTTAATTGAAAATAGATTAAACAAGTAGTTTTAAAAATGAAAATGTAAAACAAAATCTGTATCTAGAGCAATATGCTGCTGTTAATAAAAAATAAAATTAGGATTCTAGTTAAAATATGAATAAGGATAGGCCAACAATAAGGAGTGTAATAAATCCCTCATTAATATCTCCAACAAGCATAAACATTAACCTGAGGCATCATAAAAATAATCATATGTCAAAAGGGAGCTTAAGCTTACATGTCGATGAGAAGTAGTCTAACCTAGTAGATTGAATGCTAATAGAAATTACTTGCTGATAAACAAGCAATATCATAAAAAAATATTAAAAAAGCACTTACAGGTTTTTTTACAGGTTACTTTTTTTTTTTTTTAAATCCTCAGGAATAGGCAGATCAAACATTTCTCATTTCTCAACTGACAATATACAAGATAACCTCAACTCTCTGTGTATAGTGATAAAAACAAAAGGCGCTAAAGATGCATTCATTTCACCACATGAATTGCTAAAGGCCAAACATCAGCTTAAAATGGATAAATCTAAAGGACCTGTATCAAAGGTGTATAGCATATAAACAAAATTGGGGAGGCAAACTTTTCACCCCTAAAACCTTAATGGGGCAATATATGGCATACTAAACCTACTAGGAAATAAAGGTTCCAAAAAAGTAAGAAATTACTGACTTCATAGCGGTACTGCCAGGGGAGATGTGTCTGTGGATAGAAACAATCATGTCTCTTGTCACTAGGAGACGAACACAAACATAATAGGATATTGGGTGGATGGATGATGTACAATTAAACACATTAAGAAAAAAAAAGTATTGAAAACCTAATGAAACGGAGGGCGAACTTCAACTTTTTTTTTTTTTTTTTAAACATGGTATTTAATTTAATGTCCCCAAAGTACTGTTTATTTATGAAAAATAAAAAAAAAAATCAAATTGTCTAGTTTGTATAGTAGACCCCACAAACTAGACCTGCTTCTGTTTTAGAAATACTGCTGGATGGTTGCTCAGCTACACCTTTTTCACACTTAAGCCTTAATTTTTTTTTGTAAACAATACTGGACTGCCATAGGCCCTTGTGCTTTAAACCCAGTACTAACCCCCTTCAATAGAGGTTGCCTTGTGTAGGTATTCTTGCGTTGGTTGAGGCACTAGATACCGTTGTACTTTTTATGGCTTTTCTAAAGGTGCCTTTTGCCCATCATCTGTTCCCCTAGGCACATGTAACAGAAGTTCCAACAATGCCTATTAATACATTCAATTTTTTTTGGCAATTGGAACATCTGTAGATAACATAACTTTTATTTCCTGTAATACTTATGGCAGGTTATATTTAACAGAGTGTTAGATTGTATTAGCCAAAATGTTAGCTATGGTGCTCTGCTTTTTTGGTCCTCGGGCTACCTGCAATTCAGTCTTAAAGAGGAACTAAATGCAAAATTAAAATAAATACACTTACCTTTAATTCTGTTGATCGGTTGGGAAATAAAGTTTTTTGTTTAGATCCCCATCGTCTCCGTACCCGCCTTTGGCCCAGCACAAAGGAAACGCCGGGCGCATATCTTCTTTTCTCTTCTTTCGGGTTCTTCTTCCTATGTCACCCAATCTCACACTGTGCAGGCATGAAATCGGGTGACGTAGATAGGGAAAAAGATTACCGATCTCACTGTGCATGCATGAGATCAGCAATTTTTTCTCTTCCATAGAAGAAAGGTTTCCAATCCAACCCAAGAACCGCCTGGAATGTGTGACATAGGTGTCTTGGGAGGCTTTGCGCTCCCATTCTGCCTTGCCTGCCATGGTAATCAAGACAAAAAGGAAAGGTGCTGCACTCCCCCCCCCTTTTTTTCTTTTTTTAATAAAAGGGTTGTCTACCCTTTTATGTCAAGTTAAATTTTGAGTTTTGGTCCGCTTTAACCATTGCTGGATATTGAGCACTCTCAAGGGTTAGATCTTGAAAAACATTATTCTTTTTTTCAAAGCCCACTAGAGTATTACTTATTTTTCTCCTCTGACACCTTTTTTTTGCATTTAATTTAGTTAACAGAAATCTAATTATTTTTTTTTAATAGCAGCCCTGAAATGAGATGGTTCTAGAGGGGTGTAATAGGATGAGAGCTAAGCAGACACCGCCTGATGTCTTATTTATAGCAGATATACAGAATTACAGATTTTTTTTTTCTTTTTTATTTATACACTGTGACTGTAGTGTTTTCATTGTTTGAATACTTATATACCTTTAAGGGATAAGATCCAACTATGTGCCATTGTCTACATAGATTGTCAGTGTAATCATTTCTCTAAGGGGTATGATATAAATTTGGATTAAATATTGATTTCAGCAAACGTGGTAAATGAGCAGGACTTGTTTTGATATTGAGAAACATTCCGTGACTGGAGTGTTGTGGGATACAAAACAGAACACAAAATGCTCACGTATATATTGACCTTTTCTAAAATCTGCTTTCTGTCCTCGAATTTCTGATCTTTTCTTTTGAGTTTATTGCCAGTGCATGCAGATTAAAGTGAAATCCACCCTTCAGATACAATTTAACTACCTTCTTTTACAGCTGACATTTTCCAAGCAGTATGTTAGAATGATTAGTCTCCAGCAGCAGTAATATGAATTTTGTTGTATAGTGTGCAGTGTTCTATGATTCATTGATCATTGTGTGTGTGTGTGTGTGTGTGTGTGTGTGTGTGTGTATGTGTTTTTTTTCTTTTTTTAATGCAAGATGCTGATGCATATTGGTGATATTGTTTTGTTAACAAAGTACCCACTATTGTCAAATGTATCTCTTAATACAAGTCACCATACTATTTAAGGCTAGGTCTACACGGACGGTTTTAATACCAATGTTAACGTTCCTACCATGTTTATATGCGTTTTATGCACTTTTACAAGCGTTTTAAAGCTTGTCTTTAAAACACTAAAAAACTTTTTTAAACGCCTATGACTAATTGCCACTAATGGACACTAATTGCCGCAATTTTACATAAGTGTTTATAAAAGTTTTACTTTTAAACCCATTCAGGGAATTAGTACAGGGGAACATAAAACCCCTTACTCATTCCCTAAAAGGGTTAAAATATGTGTAAAAAAGTAGGACGAGGCTTTTAATATTAAAGTATTTTATTAAATGTGTGTGTGTGCTTGTGTAACCCTAAAGGACCTGTAATATGTGTTCTTGGATACAGAACACAAGTCACAGCTCCTCTAGGGCTGGAGGAGTAATCAGGAGAGCTCTGCTGATTGCTCTGCTCCCTGATTGGCTGAGGAAAAGGAATTCATGATGATGCTTGAGCTGTATTCAGGGTTTCCTTTTTCTCAGCCAATCACAAAGCACTAGAGGTGAAGTTTAGGTGAAGGTAAAGGTGAAGTTTAGTTACTTAAACACACACACACACACATTTAATAAAATACATTAAAGGCTCCTCCTATTTTTTTACACATATTTTAACCCTTTCAGGGAATGGGTAAGGGGTTTTATGTACCCATGTACCCATTCCCCAGGGTGGGGTGGTGGAGATCTGCTAAAAACGCTTATAAAAGCCTCCATTGTTTTCAATTGAAGCTTTCATAAAAAGCTTAAAAACGCTTGTAAAAGCCTCCATTGAATTCAATGAGAGCGGTTTCAAAAGTTTTCCCGTGTTTTGGGGCGTTTTCCTGTGTTTACCCTGCGTTTTAATTGTTTTAAATGTTGCAAGCAACGTTTAAGATAAAGCTCGTAAACGTGCCTTAAGGAAACATCCAGGAGTAGATTAGCCCATTGTAATGCATGTAATAAACATGGGCTTTTAAAGCCTCAGGTTAAACGCTAGGGAAAACGTGTAGACTAAGCCTAAAATAAATGTTTTCCCCTTTTCAGCTCTCATTTTAAAATTAAAATATAACATGTTTATTTGGGTATTATTTGTATATTATACAGCCAAAAGGCTGTATATTTGTGTGATATATATAGAAACATGGCAAAAATATTTCACCCTTGCATTTATGTTAGAAAATGAACCACTTCTCCCATAAAATTGTTGCAATTGCAAATATTATGTTTATTTTATTTGTTTTGTTGGCAATGGAGGAACACAAGAAAGCAGAGGTTGAGATTCTCAACAAATGTTGGAGAAAGTTAGAGTTTATTGCACCCTCTTGATCCCGTTTAAGAGAAAAATATCACAAAAACAGAAAACACTCTTTGTTTCTATGCATAACTAATTTGGACTGTTGTTTTTCACCAACTAAGCTTTTTGTCATTTGTTTTTTTAGGAGGATATGAATTTAAACGAAGATCGAAAAGCGCCACTACGAGAGAAAGACTTTGCAACAAAGAAAGATATGGTGATGCAGTATATCAGCACTGCTTCCCAAGCTGTAAGTATGTTGTGAAAAAAAATTCAAATGATCCACATTTTCACAGGTTATCAATTGTAATTTGTTCAACAGTAGAGAAGGACGGAATACAAATTCAAGACCAATATATAAGATGGATTTGTAGGTTTTATGCTAGTGACATTAGGTCTTACATTTATTATAACCTTGTTTATTGAAAACGCTAAAAGGTAAAACACAGCATTATACAGCTGTAATACAATATAAGAGTCAACAAGGAATGAACTGCCGTAGGAGTGCAGAGGATAAGGCCAAGGAAAGGGAGGGTCAGAAGGGAAAAGGGGAAGTAACCATAAGGCTAGGTACACATGTCAGATAATTTTCGTTTAAAAATCGTCTCAAGGTTGGTATCAGACCAGAGTCTGGATTGTGTACAGTGCAACTACAAAAATCTAACGTGTGTACGTAGCCTATACCGTATCAATATCATATAACATACACCATCTCAATACAATTTGTCAACTTCAAAAACAAAGTTCTTAACAAGATGGAAGCCTGCAATTAAGTCTTAAATTGATCCAAGATACTATTTTTATAAATTGAAGAAGTCTACTCTTCTAGTCTACTAGAAGAATGCTCACCACCCATTCTCTGTGATCTATATTATTGTTTACACTACCACACAGGGGTTCTTGAAAATGTAGTCTGTCATCCTTGGTTCTACCTATTTTAAGTGTCACGATTTACATTACCATGTGAAATGAAGAAATTCAAATAATTGTGGTGTCTGAGCCCGTTAATAATAACTTGTATTTATTTATAGAGCATTGACATACTACTAAGCCCTTTTCAAGTCCATAGTCATATTATTAAGTGTCCTGGGGGTCCACAATTTGCATTTTCAATTTTGGGCTCTTAGACATACTCTCTTTTCAAACGGCAACCCCAATGTTGAATTTTCACATCTTTTAAACTTGTGACCCCTATTTGTTAAAATTCTTTAAAGAAATTGGTTACTAGTTGCTATGACGGTACCCTTAAAATTTCAAGTCATTACGACCAACGATTTAGGAGATCTAAAGGTTTGAACACAGCGAGTTGTTAGGCTGCAGTATTTGGCATGCAGCTTTTACACACACACAGCTATCACACCAATGCCGATGACATCATTACACACTGTAGATAATCTTCACAGACACAGTTTTTTTTTTTTTTTTTTTTAAATATGGACAGTGATGAGATGG
>NC_092858.1:51299197-51310518 GCF_032062135.1 Pyxicephalus adspersus | reverse complement strand
GTGTACACACTATCAACTGATCGGCGGGGCTGCTGGTGTTTTGCTGAAGATGCCGTTCAATGTATTTAGCCAACAGATGCTAGGTATAATACTGCCTAATCCACCTTCGCCCCTTTTAGCTAGCTCACCAAACATTTTAAGTAGCCACCTGGCTGTCATCCTACTGGGCTTTGTGGAGAGGGATCTGTCATTCAGTACAGGCAGCCTTGCTAGCTCTGTTTTGTATCCTTTCCACTCGCTTTTTTCAGGGAGCAGAACTGACAAGCTGCCACATTCACTGTAAACTTGTATATGGAGCTATCATCATGCTGGGAAGGGGGTCAAAAATTGCAGTACCAGGTCAGTGACTTTTTTGTTGCCTACAGGGAAGTCCTGGTTTAACAAAATGTAGGTTTTACTGTATATGGTTTATTTTTAATTTTATTTATTTTTTGTTGATGTTTTACTTCATTAAACTTTAGAACAAATGGGACCATTTTTTCTTAGGTGGCATGGGGCGGCAGCATTGCTGCACGTTTTCAGATGCTACATGCAACGTTTAAGGGCTGTTTGCTATCCCAAACATTTCCACAGATGTGATATTAAAACTACTACTTGTCCCTGTTATGGAAGCATTTTTAAGCATTTGCAAACCCTTTTTTTCTACACCGTTTCCAAAAAAAAAGAAAAAAAAAAACACCTAAAAACTTTTAAAATAGCATACCAAAATATCTCCTGTTACCACTCTTGGGTCCTAGTGGTTGCCAGTAAGCTTTTGTTTTTTTTTCTACTGGTAATGTAAACACCACAGGTAAGCACATACATGTAATCATTTCACATGTATGCAGTAGCTCTGATTTGTCAAACTGCATCACTAGTAGTGATATCACTGCTGGTGTGGAAGGGGGACAGAAGAGAAATCTAGGTCTTTAGTTGCCTGAGAAAATTGTGGAGGTGTTACCAGTGTGTGATCTGCTCCAGAAAGTCAGACAGGGTAAAGTCATGTCTGTAGTATATAGTGCATGTTGTTGCCAAAATTAGATGAGAGTATTGGAAAAATGTTGGATGGAGAAACCGTGCGTGAAAAACTATGTATACTCCATGATTTGATTGGCTTTGGCTAGCCTACACGGACATTTTCCCCAGAGTTTAACCCGAGATAGATATTAAAAGCCCATGCTTGAAATTCCTATGCATTCCAACGAGCTAATCTACACCGGGACGTTTTCTTGAGGCACGCTTTGCTTGCTACTTTTTAAAACATTAATGGGAAAACGCGGTTAAATGGGTCCATTGATTTTAATGGGGACGTTTTCCCGTGTTTTTCAGTATTTTTCACTGGGTTAAGTGCTTGAAACTTAATCGCTGAAAAACGCGACATAGACGGATTCCAGCAAGTTAGCGGGCTAACTTTAAAATTCTAGTAAAAGTGCATAAAAACGCATATAAACGCGGTAGGAACATTTACGTGTGTTTTTTCAAACCATCCGTGTAGACCAAGTCATTTCCACTTAGTCTTGTGCGTCTATAGGACATTGTTTAAGGCTGTTAGTTACTCACCTTTTTGTGATTTTCCTCACTGCTGCTGTTTTCACTTCATTATTCTTGTATTAGCAGTTGATAGATGAGATCTGCAGAAGGATTGTTCCTGTGTCTGTGTAGTTTGTCTACATCATTACCTTGTGTGGAAAATAGGCACAACTTTGACAATCAGAGGGTGGTGCCTAACTACCTGAAATGTAAAATACCAGAAACATCATTCAGCTGCGTGCCAATGGAAGAGTCATCAATTATATTCTATGTCTCCCCCCCAATGACCAGGGGCTGCAGAAAAAGGTTTAGCCATATACTTTGCCCCACTCTGTGATTTGATTTACCATCTTGAAGGAGTTTTGTAATACTTTCCATTGTTTAAATGATAGCAGTCTTGCTGGGGCCATGTTTCCTGTCGATTAGCCAGGTGCAAAACCGCTTACTAGGGTCTGTAAGCTCTTTTATTTGCAGAACAATTGGCTCATTTAGATATGTGCAGATGTTAGTTTTAGAAATGCAAGTTACTAGATGTTTGCATCATTTTTTCCTCATTGTTGAATGTTTACATTTTTTTCACCAACTTAGGCTGGGTCTACATGAACAGTTTTAAAAACGCATATAAACTTTCCTACCACAATTATATCCGTTTTTATGCACTTTTACAAGTGTTTTAAAGCTTAACTTTAAAATGCTAAAAAACTTTTACCTACGCCTATGACGCAGTTTACTTTTTTAAACGCCTATGACTAATTGCCACTAATTGACACTAATTACCGCGATGGTACATAAGCATTTATAAAAGTTTTACTTTTAACCCTTTCAGGGAATGAGTACAGGGGTACATAAAACCCCTTACTCATTCCCTGAAAGTGTTAAAATATGTGTAAAAAAATTAGACAAGGCTTTAATGTTAAACTATTTTATTAAATGTGTGTGTTCGTGTAACCTTTTTTTTTTTTTTTTTTTTTTTGAACAGGTTATCCCAATGACAGGATGATTCCCAGGGCTGCAATCATGACATGTGCACAGCCTTGGGATTCCTCCTGACAGTAAGGGATCCCCGTGCACTAGGGGTTAAATGAGGACAAGGCTCTCCATTCACCCCTAGTTCTCTGTGATTGGCTGAGGTTTTACGTTTCCCAGCCATTCAGCACTAGACATGAATGAGGAGACTTGTGCCCATTCTTCTCTACTGCTCTGTGATTGGCTGAGAAATAGGAAACCATGATGACAGCTCAAGCATTATCAGGATTTCCCTTTCCTCAGCCAATCAGGGAGTAGAGCTGTAGTATGTTTTATAGATACAGAACATGTCACAGCTCCTCTATGGCTGTGGGAGCAATCAGGGGAGCGGAGCTGTCAGCATAGCAGAGCTCCGCTGACTGCTCTGCTCCCTAATTGGCTCCCTAAACAAGTCTCCCCGTTCATGTCTAGTGCTGAATGGCTGGTAAACGTAAAACCTCAGCCAATCACAGAGAACTAGAGGTGAATAATGAGCTTTGTCCTCATTTAACCCCTAGTGCCCTGCGATTCCTCACTGTCAGGAGTAGTCCCATGGCTGTGTTCATGTCATGATTGGAGCCCTGGGAATCATCCTGTCATTGGGATAACCTGTAAAAAAAAAAAAAAAGTTTAGTTACACAAACACACACACATTTAATAAAATAATTTTAACATTAAAGCTTCGTCCTATTTTTTACATATATTTTAACCCTTTCAGGGAATGAGTAAGGGTTTTTATGTACCCCTGTACTCCCCAGGGTGGGCTGGTGGAGATCTGGGAGTCTCCTTATTTAAGGGGGTTTCCAGAGTCCAAAGTCCTGCAAAAAACGTTTATAAAACCCCCATTGTTTTCAATGGAAGCCTTCATTGAGTTCAGTGGAAGCGTTTTCAAGCAGTTTCATGCGCTTTCTTGCGTTTATCCAGCGTTTTAATTGTTTAAACGTTGCAAGCACCATTTAGGATAATGCTCAACAACATGCCAGAAGAAAACTTTCTGGTGTAGATTAGCCCATTGGAATTCATGAGGACTTCAAACATAGGCTTTAAAAGCCTCAGGTTAAACGCAGGGGAAACAGTCCATGTAGACTAAGCCTAATGCAATATTGTAATTTAATGTTTTACAGTGTTAGAATGTTCGACTGTTAAAATAAATTTGTCATGTGTGATTTATGTATTTATTTTTGAAAAAGTAAAATGGCTGAATAAACATCTCCCAAGGATGAAAGCAATAAATAGGAAGAAACCATAAACTCTACAGGTAAACATTAAAATAAGATAAATACGTAAGTAGACACACTCCCGTTAGAAATGTGAAACAAAATGAGCTGTTTTGCACATGAAGGTAAAGTAAACCTAGCATCATATATATATATATATATTTCTAGTTTTATTAATTAAGGGTAAGAAAAAGTATATGCTGCAGGCTATCTCTTACTTTTACACTTGTTCACATTTGCTCTTAAAGTACAGTAAAGGCACTTGTTTGACGGTTTAAAAAAAATCCTAATCCAGATACTGTGTAATCAACAAGTCTCATAAAGTAAATAGGAAAACCTCATTCCAACAGACAATACTTTTATCCTTTCTATAAGTGTAGAGCCATCTTTGTTCAGTCATATAAATCCAGTTGCATGTGCAGATCTTGTCTGACAAGAATCAGTCCCCTGCTGCAGGGTTGTACCTTGTAAGTGGTTATAAAGGGCATGTTAAAAGTGATGGGTATGTTGTGGTTCAATTGCCATGCACTGGGTGCATGGGAATGACTACAGGCAGTTTTTACAGACATTTTTGGGGCTTTATCAAATGCATAAAAAAAATATTGTGGTCATCTTGCAGAGAAACTTCGAGGGATATATGAAACAAACACAATTTGTTTGTATGTCTTACTCACAAATGCTTACAAAATGCACTTCAAATGTTCACAGACTTAAGATGTATTTACAGTTCTTAAATAAATCATTCCCATTCAAATATATGGAATTGGATGAGCAGCGCCGACCTAAAAACACAAAGCAACCTCACTGCCTGTTCAGTAGGAAATAACGTTTTTCAGTTCAGTGAGGAACACAATCCATCTGTTCAGAATCTTCAATATATAAAATTGGATGCTTTAGGCACATGATAATTAAAAAGGTAAACGTCGCTACGTCACTGAGTTATATGGCTACCCAAAAGAAGATTCATTTTTAGGATGTAAATCAAAGAAGGGGGGAGTCTATAAAATATAAGCCCATCCTGTTATTTATCTAGTATCCTCAAGGGAGAAACATATATGAAGCCAGCATTGTAGAATCAAAAGTTGCTGGAAGTTTGAAAATAGGAATGGTGATTGTCTGCTTCCCAGTGCTCTATCTTCTGGGAAAGGGCTGAGCCATTTGCTTTCTATACTGGATATTTTATTTGGCTCCTGACTGTTGAATGTAGCAGCTAAGGAAAGGTATGAGTAGAGTTAAGGAAAGGTATGAGTAGATGTCACTTTTAGCCCTCAAGTGGAAGGTTGCTTCCTAAAACCAAAATCATGAGAGCATCCTGCAGTAAAACTTTTATTTGAGATGAACACAATAAACCCAATATAGTACATGTTTAACAGGATGTATCCCTCCAAAAAGCCAAGGATTACATATATCAAATCTAGCATTCTATACAATTAAAGAGGCTATTTGCATAACTCTTAAAAAACAAAAAAAAAACAAAGGGTATTATGTTCCAAATTGAAAGACCACACAATAGGCAGGGATGCAATCCAGAAAAAGATGCATTATACAAAAAGACCCTAATTTCAAACACTGCAAATGGGATAGGTAGCTGTTAGCAAATAAGTTTAATCTACTGCTAATGCCCAAGGTGTATAAAATATTCCATATATATCTGAGAATTTTGGAACTCTAACCAAAAATACCATACAGTATAAAACCTCTCTTCAGAACCATGGTCCCCCATAAGCCTAATTTCATTGATTTGCCAAAACCAAACGGCAATGGTGGCTGGTTCTTGGTGATTATATTGACTTTTTACATAATAAATATTTTTTTTTATTCAAAGAAACATTTTGGTACACAATACAGAAAAAAAAGAAAGATATCCATAAACATATCAAATATAGTCAAATTCAAGATATAGCGTAATCATGTAAAAAGCTAGCATTTCGAATTTGCTGGATTTACCCAGGTTCTCCCACGATATTATACAGTTAGGTCCATAAATATTTGGACAGAGACAACTTTTTTCTAATTTTGGTTCTGNTGGCAATGACAGCCTGTAGTCTTGAACTCATGGACATCACCAGATGCTGGGTTTCCTCCTTTTTAATGCTCTGCCAGGCCTTTACTGCAGCGGGTTTCAGTTGCTGTTTGTTTGTGGGCCTTTTTGTCTGAAGTTTAGTCTTCAACAAGTGAAATGCACGCTCAATTGGGTTCAGATCAGGCGACTGACTTGGCCATTCAAGAATATTCCACTTCTTAGATTCAATAAACTCTTGGGTTGCTTTGGCTGTATGTTTTGGGTCATTGTCCATCTGTATTATGAAACACTTCCCAATCAATGTCACTGCATTTAGCTGGATTTGAGCAAACAGTATGTCTCTGAACACCTCAGAATTCATTCGGCTGCTTCTGTCCTGTGTCACATTATCGATAAATACTAGTGTCCCAGTGCCACTGGCAGCCATGCACTCCCAAGCCATCACACTGCCTCCGCCATGTTTTACAGACCTTTTATCTGCTTAATTGATAATGACATAACAAAGGAATTGCCCACACCAGCCCATGAAATAGCCTTTGAGTCTATTGTTCAATTACCTTTGAGCCTCTGAAATGAAGTGATTGTGTAAAACAAAAAAGGCTTTAGTTCCTCACATTTTTATGCAATCTTTTTGTTCAATGTACAGAATTAAAGCTGAAAGTCTGCAGTTCAACTGCATCTGCGTTGTTTCATTTAAAATTACTTGTGGTAATGTACAGAACCAAAATTAGAAAAAAGTTGTCTCTGTCCAAATATTTATGGACCTAACTGTATATAGTTTTTAAACCTAAGTGACAACCCTTGTGAAAAACTTTTGATTTTTATAATTGTATACTGTTAGTAAGTGTAATGTATACTAACCACTTTTTTTATTTTACATGTACAGTGTGTTTTCCTCTTTGTATACACAGACTTTTATGTTAAACAATGAAATATTTTTTTAAACTTTGCTCAGCTATGATAAAAAAAATTTCTTGAAAAATCAAACTCAAAACCAATCGCAGATTATTAGTAAATCCCCACCTGGGATTGATTTTTTTTTTTTTTTTTTTTTTACTTGGGCTTTTTAGACACCCTCAGAAATGTACTGTCATTTTAAAACTCATCTACTTTCAGAGTACATCATAACTGTAAAATGTACTTGTTACTGGAAGACTATAACTGAAGTCACAAAAAACTAAACCTGTTACAAAGACACACCTTACCAATTCACTTTAGTAATGGATTTTTCCAAAAAATACACAAAGGTTATAAAACTACACGCATTCTTAGATTGCTAGCTCAGACTGTATTACATAATGTTTTAAAACCTTTTTAATTTGCTTTCTTCACTTTTAACCAATACATCAGAAGTCTCTTTTGATTACATCTTATTAGTAACAATCTTTCCTTGTTGGTTATGTTTTTATCATGGTGACGAAAATATAATTTCAAATTCAAATGTATTGAAGACTTTGTACTCATCAGGCTTTCTTAATTGAACCAACATCTGCAGTATATTTAGATTTTTAATGATTGGTTTAAAATCCCTCAAGTGGTTTCAGGCTGCAACTTACATAAAAAAGCAAGTAATTTATATGGAGAACAAACTGCTGAGTGCTTTTCCCTAAGGAAGAAACAAGTTGGATGGCTGAAGCAGCTGTACTGTGTGCAGCGACACTTTCAGGAAGCTATTGTGCTGCCAGCTATATCAATGGAGATTCTGAAAAAGATGTGTGTGAGCATAAATGGAATTCGAAACAAGAATAAACCCAGCACATTAGAGAAAGATTTATTAATATCCAGCCTAACAGATTTTGCATTTAATTCAAACTAGTAGAAAACAATAAGGAAAAAGGAACATACCCACCTAGAAAATATAGTCTACAGAACTTATTAACTTGCTTTACATGGTGATAGCAGTTAAAATTCAGCTTTTGCTTTTTATAACATTGTTGGTGTGTGTGTGTGTGTGTGTCAAAAATTATGAGTTTCTCAGGTTTTATCTTTTATAGGTGCAAGTATTTAACTGATTAGCTTTGCCTTAGTTTTTTAAAAACTGCTGACAATATTTACCCCAATTTAATAATAAAAATATTATTCTTTAGAACATAATTTTAAAGCAAATCACAATACATCAAAATAATAGACTATTTTGACCCTTCAGAAATGGAATGTGGAATAACCTTGATTTGCAATGACAGCTTCAATTTGTCTTGGTATGCTCTTCATCAGTTTTTTTTTACATTTGTGTTGGGTAATTTCCTACCAATTTTTCTTTAACAAACAGCTCATGTAGTGTTTAAATCTGGAGATTGGGCTGGCCAACACAGATATTTGATTGTGCAATCCTCCACCCTGACCTTGATTCCCCTGGCTGTGTGGCATGGTGCGTTGTCCTGCTGGAAATACCAATCTTACTACTTGGGGAACATAGTCTTAGCTGAAGGAAGCAGTGCTTCTCACTGATGGTCTTTTTTCCTGGCTTTTCATGACTTGCCCTGACAGCCCTGTCTGTAGGAACCTGTTTAGAACTGTTCTTGATATGCACTTCACCCCAGTTTCAGTTGCCACTGAAGGCCACCTAATGTCAGCCTACATTTCTTTTGTGACATTTGAATGTGTTGAGGGTCATCCCTTTAAGTACGGATTAGTTTTCACCCTCTGTCAGGTTGTAGCTTTGTTGCCCCCCCAGTGCCTGTTGCTTGACTTTGTTGTTTACTGGCTTCTTTTATATTTGAAGAATACAAGCAACCTGGCGCTCACTGTCTCCTTGTGCCAGTAAAGCCAGGATTGTGCCTTTTTCTTTTTTTTCTCTGTAAACCTTTCTTTTCACCTGTTTTGACATGGTCAATAGCTATTTTTAAATTCCCAACAATCTCTCATGTACTTCTAGCAGTGTTTTACCATCTAACTGGTCACATTGCAAGAGGACAGAAATGATTACAGCAGTAGCTTTTATACTTTTCTTCATTAAATAGGATTTGATTTAGGTGATCACCTATTCAGTGCTTCATAAAGCAGAATGAGGCGTGCATGTGTAGAAATTAACAGACACTGACATGGTTGTTTTTTATTTTTTTGTGAAGGATGTAATATCTTGTGTTCTAATTATGTCACCCAGAATAGAAACTCCAAAGTCTATTACAGAAAGAGGTGTTTTTGGGTAAGGGACTAAACTCCAACACCAGGCTTTATCCACTAAACTTAAACATATATTATATTGGAGCCTTGTGTATTTTCAGACTTTTGATTTTGATTATTAACAACAAATAACCAACTAAATTAATAGTATTTATATGTATGGTATAGTTTAATTCTATATCTTGTATGCAGCAAGCAAGAGTTTCACAACCCCTATAGGGGAAACCTTTACCTTTTTAGAGTTTGGTTTGTTATCTCCCTGAAAATCACAAGAAGGAAGATGTGACACAGCCTTCACTAGGCTAATCACACTTGGTCTCCAAGATAACCACAGCTCCGGGAAAAACCCAACTGCAGGTAGACATAGACTGTTGTGAATACAAAAGCTGCCAAGTTAGTAAAGCTTATAGAAACTGTATCAGCATATTGTCATAAATTGCATAACTTCAAGAAAAAAGCTTGTGTGCCACAGCCCCAGCGAGAACCACTTTATTTTCCTTAACACGGATTTTTGCTTTGACTCTCAAAATGGTCTCTGGCCTCCAGTAACCTGGAATATGTTATCAACTTTTTTTGTGGCAATCATCTTATTCTGGGAAGTTATTGTTTAACATAGTCTAAGATGCTGTTCTTTCCTTTTGTTATGACATCTGCTCAAACAGTGTAAATTAAAATGACATGCTAGCTCTGCTGATATCACCTGGAGCCTTTAAATATTGCCAAGAAAGTTCTCTGAATACAGCTTTGTTAAATATCTGTGAAGCAGCTGCACAGTAAAAATGTGTTAGAGGACGTCTTTCTTTCTATTCACTAACATGATAATGAATGCTCAGGAGAGAGCAGTCTTTTATGTTGACTTTATTATAGATGCAACTAACACTAGAAGTGTTTAAGTTTAATATTCTATATTTTAATGCAACTTTTTTTAGTTCTGGAAAGTGTTGGATAAATATCTTGCTTCATTTCCTCAGCTGGGGGATAGTCAGTTTTGTAGGTGTCAAATATGTGCTTTGAATATCTGTGCTGCAAGCATGGTTCAATTTTTCATGTGCCACTGTTCCAAAAAATCTCAGCCATCACTCCTGATCAAGTATTAAGTGGATGCATCACGATTATACAAAATGCTGCATGTCCTTGATAATGGATATTGCCTAGTGTTTAAGTTACTAAGATATTCAAATGTCACCAAATGTTGTAAGCACAATGTTGTCGTGTTTATTTGTGTTATTTCAGCAGTCGGAGGTTCCAATAAACAATCAGTCTTAATTTGCTATGACACTAGACTATTTACTGACAAAATTATTCCCCTCGTTTTGCTTGTACAAAGAAAAGAAGTTCTTTGGGGTGCTTTTTGAAGCCATGGAACACAATGGTATCACTAAACCTCTGATCTATGGTTTTACATATCATGACCTAAAATAATTCTTTGGTCCTTAGAAGGTTCAAAAATAGGCTGTAAAGACCGCATTAGATTAACAACACCAGATGGCATATTACACTGTGTCATATTTTAGCAAAGACTAATTCAAATTAGTCTAATTCAAAGGCATAAGCATCGTGAGAATTAAGTATACCCTTACCACTTCCATAGGAATGAACAGGGTATTAACCATTTTACGTCTATTGTACATATTTACTTAGAGGTGGAAAACATTTAAGACAATTTCTGAACTAATTAGGAGTGGATTTTCGAATTCACCCCAAGGTCATGCCGTGCATTGCTCAGAGAAATTGCAAAAAAATCAATAGCTACATTCCAGACTCTACAGGCCCCAGCACAATAAATATTAAAGTTCATGACCGACCGTAAAATCAGAAAATGACTAAGGCTATGTTCACACATCAGATGACTCTCATACGAACTAAATTTGCCGTGTTTTGCCACACCCCCTTTTTTACCACCCGGTTACAGCTTCCTACCACCTGGCTGAAAAAAATTTCTGGGGAGAACACTGATGTGTAGAAATTAACAGACACTGACATGGTTGTTTTTTATTTTTTTGTGAAGGATGTAATATCTTCTAATTATGTCACCCAGAATAGAAACTCCAAAGTCTATTACAGAAAGAGGTGTTTTTCCTTGTAACAGGACTAAACACTCAATTTGTACTATAATGTATATATGGTCTTTGTTTTTAAAGCCATGACCTAAAACCCCATGGTTTTGTACTTTGGGTAAGGGACTAAACTCCAACACCAGGCTTTATCCACTAAACTTAAACATGTATTATATTGGAGCCTTGTGTATTTTCAGACTTTTGATTTTGATTATTAACAACAAATAACCAACTAAATTAGTATTTATATGTATGGTATAGTTTAATTCTATATCTTGTATGCAGCAAGCATGAGTTTCACAACCCCTATAGGGGAAACCTTTACCTTTTTAGAGTTTGGTTTGTTATCTCCCTGAAAATCACAAGAAGGAAGATGTGACACAGCCT
>NC_092858.1:51294834-51295360 GCF_032062135.1 Pyxicephalus adspersus | reverse complement strand
TTGTTCACCCTCACGGTGCAGATGTGTACACAATTTGTCAATGTTTACAGTTTGAGTTTCACAGTCTTACTTCAAGATAATTTAAGAAAATCTTATGCACTGTCCTTGCATGAATAAAAAATAAAGGACAAGCAATAATATATATATTGTGTATGACTTGTGTCATTCTGTGTAGCGGTTTCTTGTGGTTTTCACTATTTCAGGTTTAACAGTGGAGGGAGACACAAAAAAAAAAATACATGATGGTTCCTGCAATTTTTTTTAGATTGTATATCATGGTTAGGGGAAGGTACTCTCGTAGGGTTGTCTCAGTTCTCTATAACAAAATGGGGTGGTTATATATAAAGACACTGATGAAAAGTTCTAGGACAACAGGAAGAGCTTGGTTAACACTTAAATGTTACTTGGTTAACACTTAAATGTTACCTGTAGTATGGCTGGATTTTGTGCGTTTGTTACATACCAAAAAATTTACGGTTTGCATCTAACTACTCTTAGACTTCATTATTTGTTCATTCATGTTGGT
>NC_092858.1:51279049-51292980 GCF_032062135.1 Pyxicephalus adspersus | reverse complement strand
ACAGCATAGTGAGTGATAAAGTATGTGTTCCACTTGAATGTCAGGACTGCCTTTCTCTCATAAGCTTTAATAAACACGGTACACCAAAACTAAATGTCTTTAAAAGTAATTTATTTTGGGTATTGCATGATAAATAATATATCTTTCTGACTTTACTCATTTGATTTATAAAGGTTGCTAGAATACCCTTGATAAATTGCTAGTTCCCTGAATATGCTTAGCGTCACCAGACATAATTTACTTCTTAGCATCCCTTCCAAATCTGAGTTTACCAAGTAAAATGGGTTAACTTTTCTTTCATGAGAAACTTTTTCTTAGCTTACATTTCTAATAGGCAGTAACAGACATATCATAGATTGTGCTCAGTAGAAATATATGTTTTATTGTGTTTGTATTTATATTTTTAGATGACGCAGAAGCACTTAGATTGTATTTCAGGAAGATCTCAGTTAGCCAAAATTGCCATCACAAACCCTACACCCAAGAATTTTTTTTTGGCCAAAAAAAAGTATACATTTTTCCCTTTGGATTTAATCAATATTGGATAATTCTAGTTAAAAACAATTCAAAACATTTGTAAATTTTGGGTAAAAGTTGGCTTTAAAGGTTAAAAAAACAGATTCCTAAGATTCTGTTTACAGTGAATATAAAAAGTGTACACACTCTTGGTTTTTGTGATGTAAAAAATTAGACCACAGTAAAGCCTTTCAAATGTTTTCCCCACCTTTAATTTGACCCTAAATTAAATAAATCTGTTAATAGAAAAAATAAACATGAAAAGCTAGTCACATACGTGTACACTCTCTTTAAACTAGTACTTTTTAGTTAGGGAGGCTCCTTTTGCCTTCTTGGGTAGGAGCCTATCTGCATGGATTATTTTGACTTGATAATATTTGCCAACTCTTCCTTGCAAAAGCTCTCCAAATCTGTCGGATTGTAAGGGCATCTCTTGTGCAAAGACCTCTTTAGGCCACTCCACCAATGTTCTTTTGGATTTAGGTCTGGACTATGGCTGAGTCAATTCAGAATTTTAAGTTTCTATTGGTGGAGCCATTCTTTTGTTAATTTGAATGTATGCTTGGGACCATTGTCATGTTAAATGGCGAAATTCCTCTTCATCTTTAGCTTTTTAGGAGACATCTGAAGGTTTTGACCCAAAAGTAACTGTTATTTGGAACTATTCCTAACTCCCTCCACCTTAACTAAAGCTCCAGTCCCAGCTTAAAAAAAAGCAACCCCATAGCATGCTTTTCTATGGGTATGATTTTTTGATGTGATGTTATCTTTTAGTGTGTTTTTTTTTTTTTTTTTTTTTTTTTTGCAACATACTTTTGGGATTTTTTGCTAAAATGTTCAACCTTAACACAATTTTTTTTAGAGTTACTAAAACAAAGAGGTAAATTTGTAAATCCTTTATTAAAAGGTAAGCTTGTCTTCTGTTTGTTTTTAGTAATCTATCAGCAACATTCTTGGCCTTTTATTTTACATAGGTCCTATTTAGATGTGTGCTGTGGTAATGCACATAACATGCAAATAAATGTGAATTGCAATCAAAGGCAATACAGCTGTATTGCAGTGCACTATAGGTACTGACTTGCTGTGTGCTGGGGTAAAGAGGGTTTGGGGTGTTGTAATCCTATTCATACGCTACCAACATGCACACTACTAACTACATAACGCGTGTTACTTTGTAACTTAGCACACCACATTTATCAAAATGGGACCTTATGGAATCATGTAGTGAGAATAATTTAAAAGCTACCATTGTTAAACTCCTTTGAGAATGCAAGTTGCCTAGGTAGAGCTCGATATGCTCTTGTTTTTTGTGTTTTTTTTGTGACCGTTAGGAAATATTTTGTCCAAATATCTAGTTATACTATACTGTTGAAAACGTTCCCTAATTTTATAATAAAATATTTTGTATATTACCAGCTATTTCCTTTCTCATTATCAGTCTCATTACCGGCCACCAAAAACCCTCTTTTTTATTTTTTTTAATGTATCCTTTACCCAAACAAGTGTGTGGGAAGGGCACAATATGTTTACAAGGGCACCGATTAAACCAGAATCCTAACTAGGGTTTCATCAGAGGTTGCTCAGTGACCAATTTGTGCCTCTCATGTCAGTTTAATTAGCACTAATAATCTTTTTTCACTATCTGTAAGGCTGTCATTCTTCCCACTGGCCAGCAATGCAAGTATCAATTTTCCCACTCACCAGTACCCTAATGTACTGTGAACTGTGGATATAGTAATTATTGAAGCAGTTCCTTGAACTTTTTTGTTCACTGTCTACCTGTACATCTGCATCACATGTATTCAGTATTCTATGTATTTGTAATGACCTTTTTTTTTTTTTTTTAGAAAAAGATAAATGCTTAGGCAGCTCTCCAGTGGTAGCACCAGAAAGCCTTACCATTCCTGCTCCAGGGTTAAAGTTAGAATATTGGGTAATTTCAGTGAGCAACCCTGTTAGGCTAATATAGCAATGTTTCAGTTAAACTAAATCTGCAGTAAGCCCATACTAGGCACCAGGTTCATTTTACAGAGGTTATAAGTCACCAGATCTGAATTTTAATACCTCTGCAACCGTTCCATACTGGCTGCCAGGCCACTAATTTTTCCTTTTTTTTTATTTTTTTTTATTTTTTTAATGCTTAAAATGTTTGTGCAAGGATGTAAGTGTGGGGAGCAGTATGCATAAGCATACAAACCAGATATTTAATGTTTTCAGGTCAACCATAAATTTCATTTTCATGTTATAAAGAGATTCTCTCCTGTGTATTAACATGTGCCTTTTCCCTTGATGCATGAAGTACATGTGTCAGAAATCAATACATAACAAATTGCCTACATTATGAGAGCATATAATTCCTGTTACCATTTTCTCTAAATGAGCTTTACCTAATAAGCAATTTTGATTAAATCTAGAATGTAAATGCCAGCAATAAACTTATCATGTGTCCACCCCACCTTCAGCATATGACGTAGAATCATGCCCATTCCCAAAGTTTTGCTGTGTAGCTTCACTGTAAAAATCTGGCAGCTGGCTGTAGGAGTGTTTTTGTTGAATAGAATCAACATTTACATTGTATAATAACTTGGTACAGAAGTTGGCATACTTCTAGACCACTTCCTCCAACTTATCACTATCCAATAGTTGAAAAGAATAGTTGAAAAAGATGTACATTCCCTGTGATTGCCAGTAACAGTCATAGAATACTATAGAGATCTAATAAAAAAATCAAAAGAAAAGTGAGAGTCCCAACCTTTTGGGTTGCGTTGTTATCCTGAGTAATGACAAATGTATGATGAAAACAAGAGGTCCCTAATAGAAAGGTAAAAATCGCTAACTCCATAGGAGTTAGAGGATCTGAAATGGTTAAACTTCAAAATGTCCTAATTTTCATGACAAATAAAATATCAAGTGGACAAAATCTGACAGATAATTGTCAAATGGCCAAAATTTGAATTCAAATTATTTATTTAAATAAAATCCCAAATGTTAGGTTGTTTTGAGATAGTATGATAGGGAACCGTGTGTATGGAATGATTTTGCCACTAAAGGAAAATGAAAGTAAAACGTTTATTCAAAAATGGTAAAAAGTTTTCTTTCTTTTGTTTCTGATCCCCCCCCCCACTCCTAATTTATGTGTGGTTTACTGTAGAGAGTATTGTTCAGTATGAATTTTATTTTATTTTAGGGGAGCCTGAAGAGCAGCAGACAGATTTCACCACAGGAATTCATTCATG
The DNA here is from genome assembly GCF_032062135.1 of Pyxicephalus adspersus. NCBI lineage: Eukaryota > Metazoa > Chordata > Amphibia > Anura > Pyxicephalidae > Pyxicephalus > Pyxicephalus adspersus. The sequence goes on along the minus strand of NC_092858.1, from coordinate 51,289,228 downwards.
AATTGAAAACCGGCTCTTCAGATGAAAGGCTTGTCTCTTACTTAGACTCCCTTCGAGTCTCTCTGACCAGCAATCCTGTCAGGTAATGTATCAGAATTAACTTTGTGATCCCATGTTAAAAGTGTTTCATGTTCAAACTTGTTCACTTGTAGGTGTCTTTCCATGACATTGCCTTGGTGTATGTAGAAATGTTTCTGAATAAAACCCCTTGTTCACCTTATTTGTAGGTTACCGAGAATGTTCAGTTTTTTTTTATTTGTGATGGTTTTATTTGTGATGGTAAATTATCTTTGTTTGTAGAATTTAAAAATAGAGATGAAGCTCTCTCTTGGAAAGGTTTTTTTTCCCCAGGTACTTTGATATTAGGTATACAGTAAAATAACATGGTTAAAAAAAACATATTGTTGGATGCTGAAATTATATTTAATTAGAGCTGCTGGAAAGACAATATATCCTAATGGGGAAAAAAAAGTTAGCAGGCACCCTTTTTGTATACCTAATGTACAGGCCTTAAATTAGATGGTTTTTACAATTACAAATTTATGAAGTGCCGTCACAGTTTGTATGTTCTGCTCCTAATTTTTAATATTGAGCAGATGTAAGATCCTATTAAATTCAATGGTGGCTTTTAGAAGCATTTTTAGCAGGACTTTGGAATCTGGAGACTTTCAGATCTTCCTGCCTCACCCTGGGGAATGAGTACAGGGGTACATAAAAAACCCCTTACTCATTCCCTGAAAGGATTAAAAATATATTAAAAAAAATAAGCAGAGACTTTAATGTTAAAGTATTTATATTATATGTATCTATTTTGTGTAACTGTGTTTAAATTTTTATTTTTATTTTTTTTTTTTTTACAGGTTATCCTACAATGAAAAAATGATTCCCACAGCTTCATTCATGACATAAGTACAGCAGTGAGACTCCTGACAGTTTGGGGTCCCCAGGCAAATGAGGACAAAGCTCACCTCTAGTACCAAATAGCTGCGAAAAGGGAAACCGTTATGAGGCTTGAGCCGTCATCAGGGTTTCCCTTTCCTCAGCCAATCAACGCGGATCTAGAGGAGTTTTAGGACGTGCTCTGTAATCATTTGTGGGTACAGAGCACTTGCTACAACTTCTCTAGGGCTGCAGGTGCCAAACTCACACAACCTTTCATGGAAGAGGTGGTGTAAGTTCACTGCACACGTTGACCCTGGAGGAGTTGTAGCACATTCTAAAACTCCTCTAGAATAGTGTTGGATGAGAAAAAGGGAAACCCTAAAGAGGGCTCAAGGGTGATCAGGGTTTCCCTTTTCTCAGCCATTTGACACTAGAGGTGAATGGGGAGACTTGTCCTCATTTGCCCTTCATTGTCCAGGGATCACACACTGTCAGGAGTCCCATGGCTGTGCTCATGTAATGAATGCAGTCATGGGAATCATCTATTCATTTAACACAGTTACATAAAACACGTATTCATGATCATTTAGTGCAGGAAGGAACCTAAGTCATTTTTCCAGTATCTGTCCCCTATCTGCCTGGTAGTGGGAAGCTTTTTGACTGCATGATTGAATGTATAACCAAAATTTGCTTGATGCTTGGGAACTTTCTGCAGTAGCTGAAGCAAACTTGGAAGTCTTGGTTTAGTAATGGCTAATAGAAAACTTTAACAATTGTAATTTAGTTTATTCATTTATTGACTGAAGTAACAACTTTAACTAATAGCTGCTAGTTTAGGCGTAGTCCATCTTCTGTCCCACAAGTGCCACAGGATCTGTCCTGAAATGCTTCTAGTTATATTTGTATAAAAATAAATATATGTATATCCATTTAAAGAACAAGTAACAAGTGACAATTTAATTTATTTCAATAAGCCAGCAAGGTGATTTTTTTTTGTTAGCAGCTTGCTTTTTGGACTGTAAGGAAGCAGCAAGTCATCAATTCTGCTTCCTCCTTTTGTCAATTTATTGATTATCAGCAGTCAACTGATCCCTGTGTTCTAGATCTCAAATGAATGAGTACTGCTATGCAAGGAATTCCAAAGATTGATATCTTTCAGCTACATATGCTAGTAATATGTGCAAAGAAATGTTTTTAAAAGGAATAAACCACTGCATTAATGATGTCTTCTTTTCAGGTCATATACGATTATGGCTCTAAATATTAACGAGTTCATTAGGTAGTTATCTGCTGTAGTAGGATGTGTAGTAGAACACAAAAACATGGCCTGAAGGCAGCTTCTGTATCTGATCTGGTCCCTCCACCCTCCTTCCCCCAATTTATGGTTGGGTAGATGAAAATGTCTTAGTTCTCGCCTGCATTGGAATCTTCTTTCTGAAGCAGACATGAACAGATTTGGCCATATCTGCTGTAAGGTTGTGACACTGAGAAGACTTCTCTGGCTCAAATTTTGTTCTGTTGACTGAACTTTTAGTAGTTTAGCTTAGTAAGTACTATCCTTTAAGGGAAACTTAGACATTTTCTGCACAATTGAATAAAATTAAGAGCACCACGTAGGAATCCATCCTTCTTAGACTTTTGACTGCTTTCACCAATCCTGTTTTGCTCAAGAGAAGAGCTCTACATCCATTATTTCCTCCCTAGCCAGAAGAAAAGCAGGAATCTTGCTTGCTAAAACTTATTGAAGCCCTCCACAGTTTGAAGGTCTATCCTATATGCATTACCAAAGTAAAGTGTAGATTGTTGATGCTTGATTTAAGCAGAAGTCGAGATATAGTCAAGAAAAAAAATAGGTATTCTTTATCACAACAGTTTTATTTAGCTTCATGTCTCACTTGCATACTTGAGGAATGGATTCAAAATCAGGGCACGTTGTCATAAGAATTGTCCCCAGTGGTGAACCCCAGGCTTGGTTTTGATGGCATGCTTTTACAATCGATGATCCAGGAATCCTCTAGTGGAAGCAGCCAGTACCCTTGTGACCCTGCACTCTATGATTTTTTTTTTTTCTGTGAAGGCCCAAATTGAAAGAATTGATACAAATCTGGTGGCAATAGACTGGACAGGGAACCAAAACAGCCTGATATTCCTTCCTGCTTCACATACTGGTAATTTATTGGCCTTTTTAAACCTGGTCTGGCAGAGCTGTCCTACTACTATGCTTTGGGCTTGCAATCCCTGTTCTTGCTGTGTCACCACTATAATTGAACATCTTATCTGGTGTAAAACCCACATTTTCACTTTAGGTATGATTTAGGTAAACACTTTGTGTCGAGCACTGTTAAGAGTAGATTCTCCTTGAAAACTTTACACAGTGTTACATTGTCCCACCTGTCAATCTCCCTATGGCACAATAGGACCTTTAATCTACTTTAATCAGAAACCTCCTACTCTCCCATCACTGGTTGGCGCCTGCTATGGGGGAGTGGGGCAGGTTGTGTCCAGAGACAACCCGCCCACTTCCCTGAGCCTGTGATGTCTCCGGCAGAGGTGGTCCGCGGCTCTCGCCTGTGCGGCCCCCCATGCAGGGTCCTTCTCCTGACCCCGCTGGTGGGTGCACCTCTGCCTTAGAGGATGGTAAAGTTTAGCCTGGCAATGCATTGTCCTTTTTCCCACCTAAGGCAGCACCATTCTTTTGTGTCAGTTGAGAACATTATGGTTTCCTAATTGTCTTTCTTCTAAGGAATTTATAAGTTCTTTAAACTTGGACAAGGCATTCAGGATACAACCAGTTTATAGGGTTCTACTATCATCCAGATAAGGGGGCACAAACTATGTTTGTTAGACCACTGTTTCTGTAGCATAACCCACTCTGGTGATATTTAGGCAAATTTAATGGAACTATTTTTTTTTTATTTGCATGGCTTTAAGGAGCATTGAAGGAGAAGCAATTTTTATAGTTGAAGTCCCCCCCCCCTCCAAGCAATTTGTATATTGACTAGCAAAGTTTTATTGCTGAAAGGATAGTAAGTGGTTCTAGAATCGCCTAATGTCTTGGAAGGAATGTAGTTACAGAAAGATCTGAAATCATTAGGGGTACCACATAAACAAGTTGGTAATTTCATGCTTACATGTTTTCCTCGTATTCTCTGAATACCAGCTGGGGTAATAGAAGAATGTAATGGTTATTTATTGATAACAAATTAACATAAGAATATAAAAGGGAGTAAGGCTACATTTAAACTCTAGTACTTAAAAGACAAATTTTGTTGAAAGCATTGTTGTTGACAGCATGACGTGGAAATGATTGTCTTATTTACTTTAATGTACTGTTCAGTAGAAAATTGCTGCCAGTGATTGTTTATAGGTTCCTTATATTGTAAATAAAGATTTTGATTCAGAAAGAAAGGCAAAACAGTATTTACATAACCTTGTGTGGGTGGAATTACTGATAATGTAAAAATGACAGTAATATCTAACACTGATTAGACTAATTAAGCTGCTCTTTTGCTTTGATCTTTTGCTATTCTTGCTGCTGTTTGGTCTTTACAGGTAAACTGCTTAAATACCAGGGTACCAGGATAAAGATTTATTGTATTTTTTGTGCAGGTAATGTTTTTTTCAAAAAGATTGCCAAACTGTAGTATTTGTAAAATTCTGTGATATTTGATATCTACAACAGTTTTTTTTGGTAATAATTTACTTTAGGGTGTCGCTCTCTCTCTGATGAAGCAGTTAGTTAAAGCTTTGCCAACTGAAGGAGACTGTTTCAAGTACCTCATTTTGGCATTTCCTAGCCTGTCATTTAAAAAAATAAAGGCCAAAGATGAACATTTCATCAGGACAGTGTCAGAAGTCGAAAAGAATGCTTGGTTATTATTCAAGCACACAAGCAAATATTTACACAGAAATTGTCCAGAAACTCTTGGAGAGCTACAAAATGCTTGGTTCAATATCAGCATCAAGGTGCATTTTTTGCATAGCCATCTTTCTAACTTCCTCGAAAACCTTGGTGCAGTCAGTGATGAGCAAGGTGAACGATTCCACCAAGATTTGAAGGTCATGGAAGGTTGGTATCAGGGTAGATGGATGTACAAATGATGGCTGACTATTGTTGGAGCATCCAGCGGGATTGTCCCAACACTGAACACTCCAGGAAAGCTATAAGAATACATTTTTTCCTTAACTGTTTACCCGAAAAATTTTCAAACGTTTTACTGTAAAAAAAATTGTCAAAGGGTAACATAAATTTTTTTGTATGAACAAAATATTTTTAAATAGTACATTCAAGTTATTTCATTATTTTGTCATTGTATGTAAAATTTGTATGTTTTTTGACAAAAATGGAGGGCACCCTCTATGGGGTCATTTCTGGATTCACCACCCAAAAATTATTTAAAAAAACAAGTGTAAGAACTCAACAAAAAATGACTTGCCCAGTGTACTTAGGATAAGAACAGAAAACTATGTATGTACAACAATTTGCAAGAATTATTTAGGACATGAACACAGAGGAGATACATAGTTTAAAAACCAGGCAATTAAAAAACAGATTAACTTGTTGATAAATTTGAATTTCTGAATTAGTCTAATCTGAATTAGGGCACGTGTGCTCAACAGCAAGAACTTCTACTGCGATGCTGAGTAATTTACAGCAAAAGAAGCAGACTGAGTGCCACGTATTACATTGAGTGTGTGCTGTCTTTCAATTAGCTGTGACCGCACAGTTCCCACGGTCCAGGAATCCCACAATGACATTATGATTCATAATGTCATTGTCGAATAACCTGTAAAAAAAAAAAAAATCAGTTTAAAATAAAAAACACATACGAAATAAATAGTTTAAGAAAAAAAAAACAAATTTTTTTTTTTTTTCCTATCGAATTTTTGCTTTCCAATCCCGTGATTTTCGGGTTGAATATAGGGACAACCCGAATTCGAACATCAACACTAGTCATTACCAGGTTACTTACAGACCTGTTAGTTTACCGTCCATAGTTGGAAAAGTCTTAGAGAGTTTGATATGGAGCCACATAAAAGAGTTTCTGCTAGAAAATAATATTATAAGTAATATAAATAATATAAGTCAGCATGGCTTCAAGAAAACAGAAGTAGTCAAACAAATTTACTCTCTTTTTATGAGGAAGTAAGTAAACAGGTAGACAGTGGAATAGCAATTGATATAGTGTACTTGGACTTTGCTAAAGCAGTTTTATCTGGGTATTTACTGAGTAATCCTTTTTAGGTGCAAAATAAATTTTCCCCAGCCTTTTCCTCTTTATCAAATAAAAATGTTGGTGTGCTAAACTATTCCACTTTACATATGAATTGGTAATTCCCTTACTGTCATTTCATGAATCTTTTTACTTTTTTCATATTTATGAATCATATTTTAGTTTGGGGAATTGTTGACTGATGTTTTTCCCATTGCTTCCTGTTTAGAATTTCAAATTAGAACTGTGCTCTGCCATTTGTAAAAAATTGCGTCAGGACCTATTTATATAATTTATCTTAGTCCTCTGCAAAGGCATACATATCTGTTGGTCCTATCATATATCTACTTCATACTGCTGCCTGTGATGTAGTGGCAACAATGCTTCACTACTCCATGAATGAGAGCAGAGTTCTTCATGTGAATTCCGAGTTGACACTCACATAAAGGCTTTTCCTGCCTACTGGAAAAACTTGCTGGGATTTGTTCAGCAGTGTTGTCACTACTGATTTTACAAGCCTGTAACTTGTCAATCGACACCTGGCCACACCAAGACTTTCTCACCACTTGAAAATGTCACACATTTCATCCATTTCTGAAATTGTATCACTGCAATGTTTGGGGGGTAAGCATGTGTGATGTAAATGAAGTAAGGTTTAGCTTGGTCTGGAGAGATAAATGCATTTTTCTGGTTTATTCTGAGTCTCACAAACAATAAGTTAATTTGGTACACCGTAAGACTGTTACACAGGAGTCATTTATTTTACTTACTAAAAACTGGAGAGGAGCTAAAATAACTGGATTAAGTATTTTTTTTTTATATTAGCCATCCTTACCTAAGGGTAGCTAAGTGATAAAGCATTGCGTAATATTACCAATGAACTGAATTATTGATTATGTACAAATAAGGCCAATCAGTTTTTTGGAATAAAATAAATGCCAGCTAAAATCTATACTGCTAAATTGACAGTATCACACAAGAAAAAGTTTGGCTTTTCCTCCTTAGTTGCATGTCTGTTTTTGAGCAAGTAATTCTATTCTTCATGTCTTTGTGCTCCGGGACTAGGTGAATAATGTCTAATTTTAATTTTGTTTGTCTGATCAAACATGTTTACTGTTTGATTTGTTTGAAATTGTTTTCAGAAAAAAATGAGTTGATTTTTAAAAATGTTAAAATCGTTCTGCAAGTATTTTGCTTCCTGGTATAGGTAAGCATCTTTCTGTGCGAAATAAAATAAATCTGTTACCAAAAAAAGCCGCTGTACTGTCCACGTGACAAAATAACAAATTTGATGCCTTCAACCTGAAGGTCAGCTTTAATATAATATCAAAAACCAATTTCCAGTAGTCTGTCTGAGTCATTTATCACTCGCACTTAATACAATTATAGTCGGTATAAAGCTTTTATTTGCACCTATTCTGGCTCTGGTGATTAGAGGCTGCAAAGCCATCCTCTACTGGGATTAAATACAGTGATGTAATGTACTGCAGTCTTATATTTGATCATGATTTCTCTGCTATAAGTGGATAAATTGTCCCAAAGATAACATTCCTTTCTCTTCCCCTGGCAGTACAGTCATTTGGATTATGACATCTTTGACCCTAATTAGAGTTCATGAGTGAAGATACAGGTGTAGCCCCATTAAATGCACCAAAAATTGTGTGACCTGTGTAATCCATCAAACAGTAGTATAATTACTCGCAAGTAGTTGGACATAGTTACTGGAGCACTGGGAGAAATGTGGAATTCATATCTATAGACTCGTCTTTGTAAGTCTCTTGATGTACTATTATTTCATTTTGTAATTTCTGTCTTCCCTTCTTACAAGATGGAAAATGTTGTTGGGGCACTTTTAAATTATCTGTTTGTCTAGAAACATTGTCAAGGAGTGTGAAGCATAAATTGTAAATTCAGTGCATATATCAAGCACCCCTTGGGATAATGGTTCAAGCTGCTGGAGGAAAAAAAACAAATTAATTTAAGCTCAGTGTAGGTACCTAGCCTTTTCAAACAAATTGAATTGAGGTAAAGGCCTCTTTGCTGCACCTTGAAATTCACACTGACATACATGCTTGAATTTGATTATGAGATGCTTGAAGGCATACAGCTTGTTGATTATTAAGGTATGAAAACAGAATAGCAATACGCAAAGATGTAATTTCCCAAAGTATCCTTTTCAGTGTAATCTTCACTTGTCATTTAAATCTCCAACATCTGTATGCAAGTTGATTTTTACTTTTAATGAATCTATCCTGTGACATTAATCAGTCCCATATAAATGGCTTTATTTAAAGGGTGTTTTTTAAGTTTTACAACAATGATGGCTTTAATATGTTACACTTTCAATACACTTTTAATTCTGATTAAAGCACACCTTCAGCAACTCATGGTTATGAGTGTCATAGCTCAGTCAAACAAATGTCACCGTATATACTAGTCAAGAAAATATGATTTATATCTCATTTGTGCTGAATCTATATTCATCCACATCCTCTTAGTAAATTACCTCCACATGTGGTGACAAATTGACTGCTAGTGCCCATGGGAGATCACATCAATAGAAGTGGTTTCATGTGCTTGAAGGAGTGGTGAAAGGAGTGAGAATTTGAGAACATAAGGAAAATAACACATTATTACACAGGTGAATAGATCAGGTTCGGAAACTAGCTCTGAGAACAGTGAGGAATGTCTGAAGTTGATAATCTCATCTATGGCACCACAAATATTATGGTTGCTTTTTTTGATGTCATAACAAAGAGGGAAAGACAATAAGGGAATAAGTGAATAAAAACCTAAACCCTATTCTTTACATATTCTTTTTAATTATTAGCTAAATTCCCCTTAGCTGACTATAGTTGACTATAGTTGTTGGACTAGACTTGACACCTATGCGGATGGTCAGGGGAAAAGGTGGGATCATTGTTTAGTGTACACTTTGCAGCCCACACTAGTAATGTGGATTTGAGCCAAGGCAACCTCGTCAGAGGGCATTCAATACAATTAACATGAAAATGTTGGTCAGCAGAAGTAAACTTTTTTTTTTCTTGTGGCTAATTAACCTTTTTATTTCCTACAAGTTATTTGGTTTTTGTTCATCAATTGTAGCTTATATGGTTATTTGGGCTGCATTATTCTTTCTGGTCTAACAATATTACATCCATTTTTTTAATATGTAGATTTATTATTTACAGAACAAAATAATTCTCAAAACCTTTCAGCTTTCTTTGTGAGATTATCTCTAAGCTCCCTATTAGAAAGTTGAAATCCAACAAATATTACATTTTATGTTGTTAAAAATAGAATCTTCAACAGCCTATTAGAAATATGGAATATTTGTAAGACAAATTATGATAAAGTGATATATAAAAAATCATATGCTGCCCCGAGTGTTCTGAGGTATGCCGTGGCCCTAATGTATTAGATAAAATAAGGAAGTAAAAAAAGGGTTTTTGGGTGGCAAATCAAAGGAAACATTTAACTGAGTAAAGTTTACAGAGTCAGAGATATTCCAAATAGTAACATCCCTGTAGTTATACCATGTATTGATGTTAATACAGTGACAAAGGATAGTTATGTTTAGTTAATATTAAACAGTATTTATATATTACCAATATATTACACAGTGCTCTATGCACACATTTCATCTGAGGATGACCAGTTTCATGTGTTCAAACCAACATGTTTCACAGATAGGCATTTCTGCTCCTTCAGGGGAGATTCGTTCACATAGGCCATAACAAATATATGTGTGAAAAAACGTCAAACTTTATGGTAACAAAATCCGATCAATATTGGGTTTAGAAGACTTCTTTAACGTTATCTAAAACAATAACTTTAACTTCAAGTTTACCCTGACTCTGAACCAACATTCGATTACGTTCCTAGAACTACGTGTAAAATATATAATGGCTCCACATACAGATCAAAACACTATGTAAACTGCTAAACACTGGGAGTTGTCTGCATGATAACTTGACAGTGTTGGTGCCTTTATGTTGGTAAAACAAAAAGAACTCTTAGAAACCATTTATATAAGGACATTTACTCAATTACTAATGGAAGAATAACCCCCATAAATCACTAC
>NC_092858.1:51273970-51276158 GCF_032062135.1 Pyxicephalus adspersus | reverse complement strand
ACACACTTACATACAAGTATTGTCCTGATACAGTATGCAAAACTTATTGTGATGCCTTTATTGCCACAGGAAGTTAGGTTTAAGTATGGTTAGCTGATGCTATATTTTTTATTTCCACCAAAGAAGTACATTAGGGTTATAGTTTTAACATTTTAAGTAGATTTCAGCCAAGGTTACAGTTTTGGTCCCTCTGTAATAAACATGGAGATTGGCAGTTTAAGGAATTGGAGATAGCAAGACAGAACTGTGTTCTGCTTCTATTGTAGCTTAGGAGTGTGTGTGAAGTGCTGCCAATGTGTGACAGGAGTGAACAGTTTAGCCCTGGTGGTAAATGCCCGGTCTCCCAACTGACAGCAAAGAAAATGGAAATATTAAATTCCTGAAAAGCAGGAGGACATGAATTATCAGATTAAATAATGGGGGTAAAAATTTCTCCTCAGCTACTGTGTGTAATATAATAGCAAGTGCAATAAATGATGATCTAGCTGAAAATTTTGCAGTTGTATAAACTAGCGGTTGAATGCTGTGTTTTCTATACCCTTGCATCTTGCATTGAGCAGAGGGTAGATAAAGGCTTTTTGGAAAGTTATTATTAACCTGCTGACAAACACCTGAGAAATCTGCATATAACTGGTATATGTAGATTTTGAAACATTTTCAAATACTGCAAATGTGAATTAGCCCTGCACCTGTAGAGTGAATTAAGCCCTGTAGAGTGGTTAAAACAGAAGTTCTAGTCTTTTTTTTTCCTCTATCCAAAGTTTTGGATAGAGGACACTTGGAGACTTTCAAGTAATTTTGAATCTTTCCAATTTGTTATTAGAACTTTATTTTACATGAACTGTTACACACACACGTACACACGTTTTTCTGCAAAGGCTTTAAACAACGAAAAAGGCCCTGTTGCTGGGATTTTCTTCTTCTGTTTCTATGAATCTCTAGCAATTTCTATGGATAGTCCTTTTGTTATTGGAACATATAATTGAGGACCACCTCTTAAGCAGATCAGCTAAGCCAGAGATTCCTCTTCGGTTGGTTTCTGGTTCATTTAGGGTCTCCGAGGCATTAGTACAATGGGTATACACACCGGAGTACCGTAGGTTAATTAAGCCTGCAATTTCGTCACCCCTTGCTCTAGTGCTTTGAAAATCTCCTGCTCTATCTCTGCTCTCTCCTTCCTATTGGTAGCCCTCTGTGTACCACGTGAGCGCATCCTCCGAAGAAGCCAATAAAGCTTACTTTCAAGGGAGGGCTTATATTTCACCCTTGCATGATTAGCATGCTAGGGCTTACTTTTGGGGTAGGACTTATTTTTGGGGAAACACGGTAGTACTTTTTGAGCATTAGTGATATTTTTGAATTTGTGAGCAACCCATGTAAAGAGAAGTAAAATTTCAGTTTTGGTTAGCGAGAGTTTAGATAACTTGTTCCTGTCACAATCATTAAGTCAGTACATAATGTAGTCCTTTGTTAATTGGTTGTTGTGCAACAAGACCACCTAGTACTTGGGCTGTATGTTTGCATAGTAGACATTGTGTAAGTAGGATAGTAATAGGGAAATATTAGATTAAGAGGGCATTATTGGTAGCTAATATCTTAGTTGTTTATGGCCTTATTATTACCAGTCATACATAATGTGCATTATTGCACAGCAATTAATAAACAGATCTCATTCAGAGACTGATGGCACTCTTTCTATTAAACTAGGTGTGTACTCATCATGACATGGCTTGTTGTTCCTGGGAAGAGAATTAGAGACTACCATGTATATGCTTTGTCCTGGAAAATTTGTATGGTTGATTTCCTGCTGTTAAAAACATTTTCTTATTTTACCCTTTATTATGCTTTGTGTTCCTGAAGTTTATACTAAACCAATCTTTTGTAAACATCACCAATTTGGTTCACTTTGGTTACAATTTGGGTTTAAGGTTGCTTTCCTCATAGGGCATTGCCCATTTTTTGGTTTGATTTTGGTCTGCTGAATGTTTTGTTATGTTGTGTGTGGATTTCCTATCAGGGCAATGTTTTTCAGGATTTATTGCATCTTTAATATTATAGATTTGTAAAGCACAAATATTCTATATTGCTGCACAAAGTAAGAAACAAACATAGGTGCAAACTACAGCAGTTAAAACAATATGGAGACAGCCCTGTTATTCCAGGGATACCTATACTCTAAAGGGATAGG
>NC_092858.1:51269845-51270558 GCF_032062135.1 Pyxicephalus adspersus | reverse complement strand
AAAAAATCTTTGTATAAAAGCTTGCAAAATCATGTAGATGGAACAAGTTTAAATTTACTTTTCTTTAGAAAGATCTGTATAATTGATTCAATACCCCTTTGTCTAGCTGATGTATGTCAGTTGTGTGCCCTGAACCATTTAAAAGCATTTCCATTTGTTTTAAGTTCAGTCTTTATAAAATGCAATCAAGTAAATTCTCCCCTATTATAATTTTCCTCTTCTTACACTTAGTAAATTAGTTCCTTAGTGGCCAATTTCATTGAATTTGGCTGGAAAATTCAGTGTACTTGAATAAACCCCTTATTCTTAAATATACTGTTTAAATCCGTCTTCGAAGCTGATAGACTTATGCATAAGACGGTTTAGGGCATAGAGTCATGAGGCATAGAAATATAAATGAAGCTAACTATATTATTGAAAAAACTTTACACAGACATATAGATACTATAGTATGTATCCTTCAGCTGCTCAGTGATAAAAGCATTAGAAGGTATATGTAGCTATACACATTTGAATTTCTCTTACTTAAATATCCTATTAATAAATTATTCATAATTCTGTCATTTATTTTTGTATTCCTATATTCTGCATTCTGCAATATAGTGTTTTCTCTGCATGAACCTAGAGTTTAGTTATTTTTTATGAATGTGGCCTGTGTGTGTCTCATTTAAAGCGGACCTCACCACAATTATCACTTTATATAAAAGAAGGTA
>NC_092858.1:51263387-51268935 GCF_032062135.1 Pyxicephalus adspersus | reverse complement strand
TTAACTGACATCATTGTTTTTTCTTTGTATGCATTGATCAATACATGATGATTTTATATATTTATATATATATGTAAATATTCCTTTTAAGTATGGCTTGGAAAGGATCATGGGTGAAGAAAGGAGCCTGTCGTTGTTAGCCAAAGCAATGGACCCCAAGCAACCAAACATGATGACTGATGTAGTCAAATTACTATCTGCTATTTGTATTGTTGGTGAAGAGAACATGTAAGTACTTCTTGGTTGCTCAAATGTAACACAGTTTACTTATGAATGACTTTTTGTTACCCAAACAATAATTTACAGGCATTTCTAGTAGAATGCCTATTGATAGGATGCTTATTAGTGATAAGACATAGTTTTCTTTCAAAATATTTACGCGAATGATCATTTTCAAACCTTTTTTTTTTTTTAATTTTTTGTTAGTCACCAGTTAATGTGTTCTCATCAATAACAATTACAATGTAATTGCTTTACCTCATCTGGGAGATTTTCAACAATTGCATGGTAAGATGTTACCTTTGAAAAGTGAATTAATTATGCCTTGTTTGGTAGTGTATCTCTTACAGGACAGAAGTATACTGTTAACATGCAATAAATATTTTTCCCCCTCTCTTCTGTGCTAGAGTGGATTGGGATTTCTTATGTTCTTTGTTCCAAGCCATCTGCTTGAAGTGATTTAATTAGATTTGGTGAATTTATGAAGAATACTGAAACAAGACGATAACAAACAATACTGTCATCATAAACTTTGCTGTGTCCTTGCAGCAATCTGCTAAGTTTATACTTTTTTAGTGTTATAAATTGATTTTGAATTTTTGTGTTGGCTGTTTGTTACAGTGACATTTTTATCTTTCTCTATGATGTATCTTGTCGCTTTCTAGTCTGGAAAAAGTCCTGGATGCTATAACCACAGCTGCAGAAGAAAGGGGGATTGTTAGATTTAGCCCAATTGTTGGAGGACTACAACATAATTTTGTTCAGCTTCAGGTTTGTTTGCATAAAATATTTTTCATATTGCTCGACTACTGTAATAAGTATTTTATAGATGGATGTTTAAAATTTAAAGCATCGATATGATTTGCCTTCTACTTTATACCTTTTTGTTTCATACATTCTCGCCATTCTCCCATCTGTAACTGATTATGTTTATTATTAATAAAATCACTACCCCTCTGTCATAAAAGCCTTGGCTGGACATTTCAAGAGTGACACTGGTGTTTTCTTTTTTTTCTTTTTTGAAGAACCATTAAGTACCATGTAACACTACATAAGGGAAATTGAGCTCATTTATGGTTTAAATGTCTGATGTAATTCTGCAGTGCGTTACATGCATTCAGCATTGTGTAAATCCAAAGGAATTGTTTAAGCTTTACAATTAATTTTTTAATCTCGTTCCCTCGTTGTTAATTTTTTAATCTCGTTAATCTCGTTGTTAAGCTTTCATCTTAAGTCTATGTAATGCAAACATACAATTATCAAAACACACAGCAGTGGGCATTATTGTATTAGGATATGAATAATCCCATAAACACCATTCTAGTTTATGAGGCTACCTTCAGTTTGCTTTGGTCCTTCTCCTCCTTCTGACATGTACCAGAGTTGATATGTGACAGAAGCTGTTTTCACAAGCTTTGCTTGTAATTGTTAACAATAGCCAGTATTATTGCATCAGGAAAGAATGCATTTTACAGTGTTAGTCATAATGTCACCATTCCAGACTGCTAGCAAAAGATTCCTGTATCTTAATGCAAGTAAAAGTGGGAGAAGAATAAAGCTGAATGATATTGCATGGTAACAGGCTTTTAGATGCTATAGGCCTGCCTGCTCAAAACCAGCTTCTCTTATGGCAAAGCTGTATTTCCAAAAAGTACTTTTTTGCACTAGAAATTGTGATACAGAAACAAGAAAATCCTGTGTATTCAAAAAACCTAAATAATGAAAAGTAGAAAATGTGGAATACAAATTAACCAATGAACAACCTATTGAAGTTGAAGTTCTGTAAAGTTAGGCTGTTTTGCTAGCAAAAGATGATCAGTTTGGGTTAAAAAATTATTTTATTGGTACAGCCCAGGGGAAGCCTAAAGTAGTGTTAGTCATGTCCATGGAAAATAGATATGTTTTTATTAGTCTAAGTTAAGCACAATTGCCAGGTAACATAATTGAAAATTAAGAAATTCAATATTCTTTTTAACATTTTTCATTTGGAACAAACATTATACAAAGGGAAACCATTGTCATCATTGAATGCATTCCACAATACAAATCATAGTTATAAACAATATGTTACAACAATGGAAGAAAAGAAAACATTATAATTAAAAAAATAAGTCTTTGAGGACCTCATTGGAGTCCCGTAGAAAGTCCAACCTACTACAAAGTCCACATCCATGTAATCTGGATCCAAGAACATTTCAAGTAAGTAGCAGTGCAAGTATTCAGGATCTGGGTGGCACTTAAATTTTGGTGTCTCCATAGTATATCCAGCAACCACATGTTTAACCTCCCCAGTGGTAACCCCAAGGATGACTCGGGGTAAAAAAAAACAAGCTGAAAGCAGTAACCCAGAGCCACACTCGGATAGTTAAAAAGTAAAAAACAAACACTTACCTGGTCCTATCAGTGTTCCCCAGTGTCCTGCCATCCTCTGGCGCATCCTCTTTAACCCGGCAAGTGCGCTGACCTTCCCGGTGACATCGGTGTGTACAGCTGCCGCTAGGGTCTCGGCTAGAATTTCAAATTCTTTTGTATTGCATTCAATACAAAATAACTGTATTGAATGCAATACACTGAATTTATATGTCTAAAAGCATTGCATTGACTTTCATGAAAGTTTATTTTACAGTATAATATATTAGTATGAGTATATTAAAGTTTGAAACACAAAAACATGTCTGTTTATTATAAAATTTTTATTAATTTATTGAATTCATTATTTTGACATTATTTTGAATTTCAAACTTTATTATTATATTATACTGTTACATAAATTTTCATGAAAAACAATGTACGGCTTTTAGACATATAAATCCAGCCAGAAGTGAACAGCCCAGGAGGTCAAAAACTTTTGAGGTACCTTTCAAGCTAGCAGTGAAGTCCTCGATTAGCATTATCATTCACTTTATGAAGCCAAAATGCAACAGCTGGGGTGGGTGGGGGTGATTTCCATAGGGTGGCTAGGCAGAGATTTGGCGAAAAGTAAATTTTCTTTAAGAGGTTACAAAAGGGACGGATTACAGGGAAGGACCAAAAAGGTGCAGCAGGGTACCAGCCTTTTTCCCACATCATCAGCACAAATGACAGAGCCAGTATTTTGTAACTCATCTCTTCGAATTTACTGAGGCGGATTTGTTAATTAAGGTGAAAATCTTTCTCTTTTGCTTGGAATCCATGGAGCAGCCTAGGTCATATTCCCATGATAATTGAAAAGATGGGAAGTAGTCCTGGGGGGCAGAGTGGAGAATAAGAATGACAAAGTACAGCAAGTGGAACCCTGACCATCGCAAAGGAGTTAAAAATTAAATTCAAAAGTCTGGGCCCACTGCGAGAGTGCGCAGAAAGTGTAAAAAAGTAATTTCCCAAAAATCCAGCCTATAGTCTTCAGGAGTTGAGCTAAGTATTGCCTTTGAAACCCATTGGCCATTTTGAAGAAAAGGGGCTGAGTTAGAGATACCAACTTCCCCTATTGTAAGAAATGCTAGATCTCACATGCCTTCCCATGGCGAGAATTCAAGGTTGGCCAATTTTGGCAGTAGAGGAGAAGAATCGGCTGAGAGGTTCGTCTGAAATAGCTGTTTCAGCTGTTTGCAAGTAGACCACAGGTGGCATATATCAATGGGTGCATGCGTAGCGAAGGATGCTAAAGTGTATTTAGCCATAGTTGTGCATTAGGGCTGTAGGGTGAACGGACTGCTCGATGCGTACCCATTGTTTGGCTCTGGTATGTCTAGACCAATACACCAAGAAAACTTTTGTGTGGCTAAATAATACATTTAAAGTTATATTGCAGGTATAATACATTTTTGGATGGCAGGAAAATATTTGAGGTGTAGCTTCATTCATAATTAGACCAATTATACTGCATGAAAATGGACAAGCATGAATTTTTTTAAGTGCTGAAAACTCCCCTCCAAATAGGACCTCTATGGCGAAAAATAGTCGTACAGTAGTGAAATTGTATAGAAAAACTGTACAGAAAATTATGTCCTTTATTTCTCAAATTTATTTAGTAACCTTGTTTTTGTGCATGATGATAAGATTAATGATGTGAATCAACTGAAAACAATGGAAACAAAAAATAAACAATAAGTATCAAAACGTTTGTGCAATAATTAGAAATGAAAAGGCTGATTTTTTTATACCGGTATCCTATATGTCCTAATAAATGACTTGGATATAATAATGAAGAACAAAAATGTTACCATGCAGCACTGTTCTGGTTTATATCATATTTTATGGAGATTTTCACATTCATGTAGGAGACTGCAGTTTTGACCTCAATATTTTTTTTTTTGTTGTTGCTAGGACAGTTGCCATGGCACTGGAACATAGAAAGACTCCTATTGCATGTCAATAGACCTTGATAGCCGTCACCAGGCCAAATCATAGCTTTTAGAATCGATTTAGGAATACTTTTTCAGTGGAATTTTGGAAGAAGAAATTGAAAGAGCACTAAATAAAAACTGTGCATTTGTTTTATAATGTACTAAATGTGTAAGTTTATCTTAGGTCATTTTCACAGTTGCATAACTCCCAGGATTTTCTTTAAATATATGCTAAATAAGATAAATAAAACAACATTTTACTTATAGTACATGTTGATATATACACACACACAGCTGTAAAATGTTTAAGAAACTTGGCTTTTCCAGACTAAACTTTAAACCGTGTATTATAAAACTACTAGCATTACCACCAGAAATCTTAAGTAAACCAGTTGTGTTTTTTTTTTTTTTTTCTCAGTTGCATACTTAGTGCAGCTGTGCTTCGAGAAAAATGTTTGAATACTGAAAATTTTGTCAGTATGTTGTTAGTGGAACCCCTTACCTGCTAGCTCATTTGGGAGGGGTGTGTTGTATGGTCCCATGTTAGCAGCTCAGCAATAGCGTCTGTATTGTAGATAGCTTAGGCATGCCCTGCTGCTGGGGTTTCTTTTGCAAGCATGGTTTGGTTTGCTAGCGTCCTGTTTTTCCTCAACACTTTTATTATAATATTTAATGATTGGGATCTCTTGGTAGGAGAGTTATTACTTTCACAAATTTAGGGCATAGGCAAAGCGGAGTCACCAATAGATGGAACAAATCTTTGGAGATTCCTTCAACCGATACTTTTCTGATTAAAGAAACCATCACTTTAAATAATTAAGTAACAAAACAAAAGATAGGGTAATTTTACCATCAGGTTGGCAATTTTAACTAGAGACTGTTTGAAAGTGAGCTTTTTTGTTCCTGAAGGAATTAAATGGATGAATATTATTAGAGAATGCATCTTTGCACATAAGCATTGCATATGATCACATCTTTTAAAAGCATTTATTATATATATATAT